>NW_024467219.1:255358-269883 GCF_000292625.1 Dacryopinax primogenitus | reverse complement strand
AGAGACAGTCCCCAGGCAGAGTAGGCCTTATATTTATACCTCTGTGGTGGAATCTGCTAGAACATCTTGCTTACTCAGCCTAGTCAAGTGATCAGGTCATATGACCAAGGATGAGGTCATATGAGGTCATGCACAGCCATGCACAGCAGGTCACCTGACCATCCAATCCTTCCAGCAGGTTCCAGCACATGCCAAGGTATACCAGCTACTTCCATGTCATAAAGGCTTAGTCATGTCTCTTCTCTTGACCAAGCAATGAGCTGGTGCCCTGACAACACCACAGATGGTGCATAATGCTCCCTGCTGCAGGCTCCTCATTACTTGTAGGCTGAGCATAAACCAGAAACCAGTTTTCATTCAGGCGGTCTCTCACATCATGGGATAATGGTTCACCTTTCCAAGTGATGGCATACATCAGTTCCTAAGTAATTCTGAGTTAATAGGAACATGATAGAAAGATAACCCTCTCACTCCTGTTACTTCATCTGCTGCCCAACCATGGATCTGGCCACTTCGAACTGTTTGTTCTTCAGCCTCCTATTCATTCTGAACTCCTCTTCCAGGAATTCTCCGTTCACCACCATTTCCTAAACAAGGCCATGAAGGAACCCATCACCCATCCCAGGTTTCCCAAGCCTGTACCATATCAGCAATGCATTGAAGTAATATTAAATCTCACTTACACTTCCTCCAAAGGCATGGTGTGGATCCTCTTTGTTGGGTCCATCAGTTCCACCATGATCTCCTTGTCCTTGGTCCAATCCTGTGTTAAAGTTAGGATTACCATGTTCCACATGAAGAGGATAAAGGAACTTACACCAGTATACCCTTCCTCCTTATCTATCATTGCATACATGTTGAGGATGGCCCACTTCAGCTGCATATCCTGGTTGCCCCCTGTTCTGGTGCCAGGTGGAAAGTGGGGGCTGGGCTCTTCCCTGCTTTCCTCCGTGCTTCAGCCATGTTTCATCCCTCGCCCACTCTGCAGAGTGGGATACTGGATGCAGTGATTCTGGAAGCCATGGTTAAGTTAAGCAGGTGGTGGTAGAGATTCAAGATGTTGCAAAGACCAAGGCCTTTGCACCTGCCTTTCAAAAGCCTTCTCATGATGATGGCCTTATGGGAGCAAATGGAGTCAGAATTCAGGGTCCTAGGGCCTTAACTTTTTTGATGCATCCACGGAAGCAAACATGCTCTTCTCCCTTCAACCACCACTGACATTTTCATAGGTACAACCTGCCTCTTGCTGACATCATCTCCACCCCACCCAATCTTGGGTGAGGTGGGGGGCTATCCTGGGAGACTATGTATGGCCAAGCCATGCATACAGTCTCCAAAATGTGTTTGTGGAGATGGAGAACATGCTTGGCTTGACCACTTGTGTTCTCTGCTTTGGATTGGTGGTGAGAGAGGTAGCATGCATGGCTTGACCATGCATGCTCTCTCTATCTCACATCAATGACTTGGAGAGGGGTAGCATGCACAGCTTGACCAAGCATGCTGCCTCTTTCCAAGTCTGACTCTCTCCCTGAGGGGGAACAGAATGCGTGGCTAGACCATGCCTCTTTCCCCCCTCAGAGGTAACACTTGCAGGGAGCAAAGTGCACAGCTTGACCATGCACTTTGCTCCTTTCAAGGATGACATTATAAGGAGTGCATGGCTAGACCTTGCATTCTGTCCCTGGATGTAATTTTTTTCTTCATGGGCGGAGGCTAGACCTTGCATTCCATAGCTGGACATGGTAGGTATGTAGTTGGGGGTGGGAGAGTGCATGGCTAGACCTCACACACCCAAACATCAAATGTAACTAGACAAATATTATAGCATCTAATTAGTAATCCATGCAATCTTTCTCTCCATGCCCAAAGATTTTTCATGGAACTGTGTACCTCCTCTATGGGCTTCTCAATGGGTAATGTTTGATACTTGGGAAATAAATAGGTATTCCTGTCCAGTCCAGAGTAGTTACATCTGAAAACCTCACAGCAAGCAGAACTAGAAACCCCATGCAACAGCCCATTGATCTTCCAATAGAATGTCCTCCTCCATCCCTTCAAATGTATACCACATCACCCTCACCCAATTCTCATACTGTTGGTATGCATATGTCGACTACCACTTGATTAGCCTATGGCTGTGATCCCAAATGTTTGGCTCACATAAGCAAGGTCCTAGTGCCACGGCATCCAACTGGCACATTCCCAATCAATAATTCCAACCAAACTCCCACTCTTGTTGACCAGGATGTTGTGGGGGGTCAAGTCACCATGAGTGAAGACAGTGCCTTGGTCAGGTTGATTTGGTAGACCTGGTGCATTGGAGGACATCTGATGCTGGGCCTGCTGAACAACCCCACCTCTGGTGGGGTGTGTCAGGCCAGTATTCCCACAGTTATTTTCGGGCCCTAGAAACCATTATGTGGCACTATGGACCCTCACTATGCAGACAATGCACCCCAGCAATGAGTCTTGACCCCCCCTGGATATTTGGCATGACAACTGCAAGGTTTCCCATGTGACAGGATGACCCGGATATTTGGCATGACAACTGTAGGTTTCCTCTGCACCAGGATTGAGCCACACAGATATTCAGCATGCCACCACCTGCCTTGGAGAGGTATCCAGAGACCAGTTTAGTATAGAGTACAGTTTATAGTAGCTAGTATAAGTAGTTCCTAGAAACTCCTGTACCTAGTTTATTCTGCCCCTTTTCTGAGAGAGTTATACAGATCTGATTATCCGTATATTGGCAGACTTGACTTGACTTAGCAGATTTTACTTGACTTATCAGAACTTGACTGGACAGACACTGAGCTCTGATTATTGCATACTGACTTCAATAGCTCAGCTACAGACTGACTCCCACATTCCCACTGACTTTCCCCCTCTCTCTCCTCTTTCCCTAGCAAGTTCTTGCACACCACCCATTGGACCAATATTTTGGACACCTTTTGGGTCGGATCATATTGGAGCCCAATGTGAGGCAGCTTTTACTGATTAAGAGCTGCTGAGGCAAGAACTCCTCCTCCTCTGATTTCTGATACTGGCTTCCCATATTCCGGTATCCACTTCCACCATAGACCAACAGAACAAGCTTAGGGACAAACGGCAAGCCTGCCATACTGTGCTCTGAGAAATGCCCACAATTTTGGACCACACAGATGTATTGCAGCAGCAGTCATTCTGATATAGTGGATGCAGTCCGATGACTCCTCATGGCAAGCAAATGCACAATGCCCATGGGCAGGGAGTCCCCTTTGGCCCCCCACTTTTCCCCTACACCTCTTGGCGTCTCCCAGTATTTTGCAGCCTTGGAAAAACTGTTCAACTTGTGCAAACCAGCCATCATTGGTGGAGGAGACAAAATCAACTGGGCCTGCTTTTACACTGATGATGACACATACAAATTATGGACTCAGATCCACATGGCATGGAAGAAGTGAAAAGGAACTCATATGAGGATTTCAAGACCGAGGTTTTGAAGTACTATCCTGGCGCAGCAAATAACAAACACTGGTATGCAACTTGGGACCTCGATGACCTGGTCCACAAATGGCAATGCTGCATTAAGACCAAGGGAGAATTTGCCAAATTTTACAGGGACTTCTACTCAATTTCTACACAGCTCATCACCCACAACCAGATTTCTGTCCTTGATCAGCAAAAGGCCCTCCTCTGCATACTCAAATTCCCACCCACTGAAAGCTGCATTTGGGACAAGATGCTCAACAGGCTCAAACAGAAATACAACAGGGCTGTGGATGAACCTTGGACAATGGCTGAATTAAAGGAGACTGCAGAATGGGCACTAGGCAATACCACCATGAAGGTCTGCATTCTGTCTCCTGATTATTCCCAGGATGTAGCACCAGCACTGGTGCCTGTCAATGTCAAACCAGAATACTCCCCACAGGTTGCCAACTTTACTGGATGCATGGCTCAGCTCAAAGGGATGGTGTCTCAGATCTATACTCTGATGAACCAGAAGACCATCCCACAGAACCAACCAGCCACTCAGTAGAACCCCTATGGACAGCCTTCCTGAAATACATATGGCAACAATACACTGGCCACTGGTGCAAATTGGGTTCCTGTCCCAGCAGAAAACTACCTGAACCAAAACAGATATGGCCCCCAGAATACTGAACACCTGCTTTGCCACTCTGACGGTGTGTCTACAGGTTGCATGGACAAGATTGTGACATGCCCAGGAGCCTGGAAATATTTGGACAAAGGACTCCTTGAGAAAGACAGCACCTATCATGTCCTTGCTGGTGGCCAATTTATTCCTCATCATTGGCCTGGTTGTGATCTTAAGGAACAGGTTGATGGTTATTACAAGGACCATCCAGAACATTGTCTGAAATCACAAGCAACCCCTCTTGTTGTCTTTCACAACATGATCATTGAAGATGTCAGCTCAGACTCCAAATTTGAAGTCACAGTGGATCACTCAGTACTGCACATCCTCGCCAAAAATCAGGACACCATGGTCAAATGGAACAATGAGGAGATCAAGGTCCTCATGGCTGAGGCAGAATGACTCAAGAAACAGTGCATGGCATCCACAGGAAAATTGGCCAAGGTCTCTGAAGTCTACACACCAACAGCTAGAAAGGAGAAATCGGAAGCCCGCATGCATCACAGTACTGCACACTTTGCCAGCATACAGGTGAATGAACTGGAAAGACTGGATGCCATACCAGACATGCCAAAGCCCCATACCAAATGCACTGAAAATGCAGAAGACAAAACAGTTTTGTGGGCTCTCACAGTTACTCTCACCAAAACTCTGGTTCAAGTTCCCAGCAAGGTCCTCGCATCAGCATGCCCCCTCTTTAACAAGGTGCTCAAGGAAGCTTATGGCAAGAAACCAGTTATTCCCAATGTGATCCAGGTGACCAAAGTGCAAGACAGCGAGGCTCTGATATACCAGATCAAAGGCATTTTGGAAGATGTGGATGGGTTATTGGTTGGCAAAGACATGGTTACCCTATGCCAGATCAACTGTTTAATTGGTGACTATGACACACCCATTGCCTGCATCCTAAATGGCAGCTCTGGCATTGTTGGCATCAGCAAGCAGTGTTGTGAACAAATTGGGCTCATGTACACTCCAGTGAAAGGATGGCACATGGAATCTGTGAATGGTTCAGTCAATCAAATTTTAGGACACATTCTGAATTTGTGCATTGGTATATCCAGTCTCAATTTCTATGTCCAGGCCTTCATCCTCCCCAAACCTGCCTTTCCACCTGCTCCTTGGTTGCCCATTCCACATCCTTGCCTCTTGTGTCACCCAGGATTATATGGACAGGAAACAGAAGATACAGATAACATGTCCAAATTCCCACTAGACAATAAACCTATGGACTCAATCACACTGAATGGGACAAAAATGTGTGGTCCAGGATTTTTAATTCAGGACCATCTTCACTGGCAACCAGAAGATGGCATGGACACCTCAATTAATTGGCAGTCGATCTTGAATAATGGCTCTCAGATAGACACACCGGATTTGGATACAATACCCAATGATACCCATCCTGTATATGCCGCCCAAAAATAAAAACCTGCAGACAGATGCATGAAGCCTGTCTCAACAACGACACTGGAAAGTGTAAAAAATAGCTTTCCCTCTGACCCTCTTGCTATGCTTCCCTCACTCCCTGATACCCCACTGACCTTTATCCCCAGAAAACGGCTCACCCTGGAATGATTCAATGAACTGTAAATAAACAAATATGGATTCCTTTGGCCCAAAGAAGAAAAACTTGTGGCATGGGTCCTTTGTACCCAGGAAAAAGTGTTTGCTTGGAACAAGCAAGAAATGGGTTTATTTTGCAATGATTATTTTGACCCAGTCCAAATTCCAACAATTGAACACATACCCTGGCAACAGAAGAATATTCTGGTGCCCCCCACTTTATTACCAAAAGTCCTCAAAGCATTACAGGACAAACTAAATGTGGGCATATACAAGCCCTCCCAATCCTCCTACTGATCCTGCTGGTTCTGTGTCCTGAAGAAAGACAGATCCCTGCAACCTGTTTTGGACCTGCAACCACTGAATGGCATAACAATTTGGGACTCAGCCCTCCCTCCGCTTTCTGAGCCCCTTGTCAACTCTTATGGTGGACAATCTGTCTACACCCTCTTTGATTTCTGTCAGGGCTTCGAAAAACATCTCCTACACCCGGAAAGTTGGGATCTCACCACCTTCCAATCCCTCGAAGGTTCCCTTCGTAGCACCCAAAATCAGATGGGTGGGATGAAGGGCATTCAGATCATGCACAAAGATGTTACCTTCCTCCTCCATGATGAGATCCCCAAATACACAATCCCTTTTGTCGAGGATGTTCCCATCTGCGGACCCCCTACTCAATATGAACTCCCCAATGGTGATTTCCAACACTATCCCTGAAATAAGGGTATCCAGCAGTTCATATGGGAACACGTGGAAACCATAAATCGGATCCTGACCCACATCAAACATTTTGGTGGAACATTCAGTGGCCTGAAAATGGTAATTGTGGCTCCTGAAGTCTGTATTCTCAGGCAACATTGCACCTATGCAGGCCAATAATCTGAGCCTTCTAAGGTTGCAAAAATCCGGGACTGGCAGCTGTGGAAATCCCTCACAGAAGTCCAAGCATTCCTGGGTACTCTCAGGATCCTCCAAATATTCATAAAGGATTTCACTATGAAAGCCTGCCCCTTGGAACACCTCAAATGCACAGGTACAATATTTGCATGGGGCCCTGAGCACCAAGCTGCCTTTGACCAGCTAAAAGCAGATGCCTCTCGGGATGGATTACTCTGTCCTATTGACTATGAGAATGACCGTAAGATTATTCTCATGGTGGATTCCTTGAATATCAGTGTCAGCTAGGTCCTGTACCAGAACAACATTAATGGCAAACAAAAACTGGCCCCCTTTGGATCTTTGGCATGGAACAACATTGAATCCCAGTATTCCCAACCAAAGCTCAGACTATGCAGCTTATACCAAGCTCTCTGGGCCTTACAAGTCTTCCTCATCAACACACCCTGATTTATTGTGGAAGTGGATGCTTCCTGCATCAAAGGGATGTTGAATAATCCGGACCAGCAACCTGCTGCTGCCCTCAACTGCTGGGTTAGTGGGATACACCAGTTTGATTTCAATCTTGTCCACATTCCTGCTGAAAAGCACACTGGTCCAGATGGTCTCTCCCACCATCCCCTGAATTCCTTAGATGCTCCAAACCCACCTGACATCAACCACAAACAATGCCTGGGACTGTTGTACCCCGCCTACATTCAATCTGCAGTCAAGGAATCCAAGCCCAAAATAGAGATACCCAGGACCTCCTCCACACAGCACCTTGACAACCAAATTGCATTTATCTGCCAGTACCTCACTGATTTGTTGCTCCCCACAGACTGGAATATGTGGCAATATGCGCCCCTTGTCAAACAGTCCCTCCAGTACTTCCTTCACAACAGCAAATTGTGTCAATGTAACCTCACTGGCACCCCCTGAATGTATGTCCCTCCCACTGATTATCTTGCCCTGCTGAAACAAGCCCATGATGACAGTGGTCACAAAGGCTTCAAAACTGTCACAGGTATCCTCTGTCTCCGATTTTGGTGGCCCAACCTATGTGTGAATATCAAGTGGTACCTCCATACCTGCCATGCATGTCAAGTCCATAGCATTTGGAAGGTCCTCAAACCTCCAACAGTTGATTATCCAGCTCCACTTTTCTCAAAGATTTATTGCAATACCATGAAGATGCCTCCTGTGAAAGGATACACCTGCATTGTGCAAGTCTGCTGCTCCCTGTCCTCATACCCCAAATGGCATCCTTTAAAATCAGAAACTGCAATGGCCCTCACTTTGTTTCTCTTCCATGACATTATTTGTTGCTGGGAAAATATTGCAGAGATTGTCACTGACAATGGATCAGCCTGGGTAGCTGCAGTGAAGGAACTGGAATGACACTTTGGCATCCAGCACATCTGAATTTCACTGTACAACTCTTGTGCAAATGGTGTAGTAGAATCAAAACATTTTATGGTCTGACAAGCGATTTTGAAAGCATGCGGAGATAATATTAAGCAATGGCCTGACAAAGCACCAACTGCATTCTGGGCTGAGCAAATTTTGGTCCAGCACAGCACCAGCCTCTCCCCATATTTCATCACACATGGTGTTCACCCAATCTTTCCCATGGACTTTGAGCAAGCAACATTCCTTGTGCCCCCACCCAAATTCCCTATGTCCAACAGTGACAAGCTGGCCTACCACATTTGACAGCTTGAGCACCACAAGTCTGATTTATCTGACCTCCAGGAGAAGGTTCACCAGGCCCAATTATGCACAGCTGAATGATTGAAGGTGGACAATGAGCACATCCTCGCTGATTATGACTGCAAACCTGGCACCCTGGTTCTCATTCACAATACTCGGATAGAGAAGGAACTTGACCAAAAATCCAAACCCCAATTTCTTGGTCCCTTGGTTGTTGTCACATGGACTGCTAGGGGCAGTTATGTGATTGCTGATTTGGATGGTGCCATTCTCAAAGCCCAGATTGCCCAGTTCTGAGTTTACCCATACCACCAGCAATCCAAATGTACCCCCACCCTACCTGACATTTTGCAGCAGACCTCTGCTGAAATCTCACAAACTGTAAAAGATGTCTTGTCAACTACCACAGAGCCCGACCCTGAATAAATAGTGTGGGCCTTATACCCACAAGCTTGTTGAACAGCACACACATACCTCCTGACTTCATCACTCATTTTCTTTTGTTTCCCTGAGATATATCTACTAAGTCCACAAGTGGACTCAGTAGTATGGCAAGAACATGATCCTTACCAGAATACCCACAATTTCTTATGATTCACACAACATTTGATTTACCAAAGTGGAATGCCAAAGTCACATGTCTTAAAGGCACACTGAAGTTGTATCAGACAAACAAGATGTATTACCATGAATTTTGCTTAAGGCAAAATTCGGATCTACGAGAACATGAAGACATGACTATACTACAATTATAACTACGGGACAAAATATGACACAGGAAAAAGAAAAAGAAGGGAGGAAAACCAATTTACTCAGCCAGAGCCTGCCCCAGGAGAGTCTGGATCTGCTCTGCCCAGGCCACCCCCCTGTCCACTGCTTTCTGCGCCACATCCACCACTTTTTGAGCCATTTGCAGGCTCTTATGCAGCTCCAGCATCTTATGCTCCACCATACAGAGTGGTGCAACAGGTGACTTGATTTCTACATGACCAGTTAGCATGGTCTGAATAAAAGTGCAGAAGGGGAAAGATTTACCTGCCTCTGGAAGGCGGGACTGTTTTTGTGATGGCCCAGGCTCATCCTTGTCATCCTCCTGCTTGCATTTTTTGGGCTTGGCTGGGGCATAAGTGTGCATCAGCTTCTGCTTCTTCTTGTTGGCAGGTTTTTTGGTGGGCTCCTCAATGGGCTCGGGAGTCTCAGAGGGGAAGAGCTTCTTCTCTGCAGGCGCTGGAGGCAGCACCGCCACCTTCTTGATACACGCTGAAAAAGAAGTTAGTCAAGCTCACTAAAAACGGAAGGGAGAAAAACGGCATACCTATACACATGGTGCAAGGCTTCTTGGCTGCCTTGCATGCCAAACAGACCACCTTATTGGGCTGCTCCACAATATTGCATTCATGGCATGGCACCCCATCCTTGAAGACCATGTGCTTGTGGCACAACACACACTGCTGAAAATGCATGGGTGAAACAAAAGGAGCATGAAAAGTGGGGGAAGACTTATGCAGTTCTCCACTGAGAATGACTCCACCACTGCCTCATTTGTTGTTGCCAGCAACAGCATTGCCAGTGTTTCTTCCAACATCCAACCCTGCAAAATTTTAGTCAGTATACTTGAAGAAATGAGAGAAAAAGTGGCTGACTTACTGCATTGTGGGAATCCTCCTTGGTGGGCCTCCCATGTGCCCTGGTCACCAGCGAGGTAATGATTGTGCAAATCGTCAGTTTGTGGCATGACCAGTTTTGCTGGTGTAATCTCCTTTGCTTTTGCCTTGCCCTTCTCTGCCTTCACCAAAGGGCTGGCCAGGCTTGCCAGGGATGTCTGTAGAATTTGGGTTAGTAAAGGACACTGGTGCGTGAAAAAGGAAACATGTACTGAAAAACCTGACAACATAGCCTTGAACTGCTTCTCCTCCTCGTCCTCTTCTTTGTCTTCTTCTGGTGGCACAGATAAAGTGGCCAGCTCTTCTTGCTGGTCATTGGCCAAAAGTCAGACCCACTTCTCAGGCAGGTCACAGATGAGGGCGGACTGGGGGCTGTTTAGCAGCAGCATGACTGGGTTGCTGAATGGCTCAATGTCTGAATATTTCACCAAAGGTGAAAACCTGGGATCCTCTGCATCTTTGCACATGCAGGCAATGATCAAGGCAGCTGTCTTGAGCATGGCAGTGTGTTTGTCCTTTGGCAGCACTGGCTTTGTGGTGGTCTTGCAGGTGGTTGCTTTGGCCATGTCAGAGTGGGCGATGCAAGTAAGTGAAGGCAGGGGTACAGTTGAGATCTGGATGGACAGGAAAGGCAAAATGTGGTCCCATTTATAGGCACAAGCACCCCTCAATGGAAAACAGAAATATGCTAGCACTCTGCTAAGCACCAATATCCAGAACAAAGTCTCAGCTTAGGCAGTGCAGATACACACCACACTGGGCTTTGTGAAGCAGCAAATTGGCCAATCAGGGTCTCAGGCACCATGCAACTCAATGCAAAAAACACAGTCAGGGTCCCTTTTGCAGACTTACATGGTGCAGCAAGCCACTGCTTAGGGTCTTCACATGCTGACCAGCCACCTTTAATGCCAAATGCACAGCAACGCCCTCTGATACACCCCCTTACCAAATATTTGACATCACCGTTTGACCAGTGTCCCAATATGCAGCCCAATGTCTTACCATGGAGAGTCTCACAATTGGTTCTTGATAATGCTGCCCTCACTTAGCTCAATATTCGGTGGTGCTGCTATGCATTCCTGACTGCACAATATGTCACCCGGGGCCCCACTGACTCAGGGAGTCAGTATTCAAGGTCTGGGGGGGATGAACAACCCCACCTCCGGTGGGGTGTGTCAGGCCAGTATTCAATATTTTGGACACCTTTTGGGTTGGATCACTGCTCTGCCATGTACCCATTGAAAGATGCAACTGAGTCAAATGGTCTGAAGGTGTCCAGTGATATATTGTAAGAAATACAAGGCCAACCTCTGATCCTGCAAACCTTATCCATGGCAGGGGTTGCATGATGAAGAGCTGTAAATGCTTGGCCCACCTGTTTGCTCAGGCAATCCACCTGCCAGTCAGTGAAGTTCCATAACTGAGGACTGATGGAATCACCATGGAGATGCTGCATGATCCACAAGGACTTCTCCCCATGGTCACAAGGGAACCAGGATGCCAAGGGTTTGGAGAGCTTCATGTAATCAAAGATTTTGGGGCTTGGAACCCCATCCAATGTATTGACATACCCCATTGCATCACCTTCACACATAGAGCCGCATTTGACAATTAGCCCAAATGGCAGCGCAGTCACCTGCTGAACAGGTGGCATCTTCCCATATATTAGGGCACCTGGCCTTTTCATTCCAGTGGCCAGGACAAGGATCCAAGTGTAGCTCCAGCAGCACATTCCTTCTGGTATCAGGGAATGCCAAAGATGCCAGCCTGTAAGATAGCATCATTGTTGCACCAGTGTTCTTTGGTTTGCTATGGGATGACACTATTATTCTTGGGTCACAAGGGGGATGGGCAGATATGCTTACCAGTGTTATGGAGAGATGGTTGTCAATAAGAAGGCAGGGGGCTTGCTCATCCTGTGTGGCCAACCACATAATATATGCCACATGGTTGCCAGTGCATGCCATGATGCATGGAGGTAAGAAGACAAAACCTGGACATTGTGATCTCTGGGGTTCGTTACCATTTTCTGTATGCACAATGTGCAGTATAAATTTTTCCCTTGGACACCATCAGTATACCTCATCCCACAAATCAGCCTGTCCCCCTCATCATGCCTCTTCCAAGCAGCACTATTGCCCCTGGCATGTACCTCATTCTCACCTCCCATGGTTTCCTTGCCAATGACTATCACTGGCTCATCATCACTACTTACATGGATGGGACCTACATTGCCTTTCATGCCATGCAGGACCCTGGCTGGCGCTATTAGCAAAAGGAGTGGCAAATGATCACCTCCATGACTTTGGTAGTGGCCATCCTCATTGGCAAGGCTCACTTGTCTGGTCAGTAATTCCTCTCTTCCACATACCTGTGCTCACATATGTTGTAGCTTCCATTGACCTGATTCTTTGGGATATTCCCATAGAAACTCCAGCAGCTGAAGTCGGTGTGACATTTTCTTGTCATATTTGGGTCAAGGAAGCAGTCTGCTGTCTTGTGAGAGGTCGTCTGATGACTTGCAATGATGTGAACACCCTGGAAGGAGAATCAATCACTGCTGCCAACCAGCATGCCAATAGCATCATGATTGGGGGACTGGTGCAGTGTATGGATCAAGGGCCTGTGGCACTGCTGAGTGAGGTCAGCATCAAGTGACTTGCATCAGCTGAATATGAACACTGAATTTTTATTATTAGATTCTCACTGAAACAGACCATGTGATAGGATAGCAGACAAGGACCCCTGCAATCAGAATATGTTTTTGGCCCCTTTTCTCTAAGAATGTGTTTTTTCCCACACCTAGACAAGTTTCCTCATAGGTATGAATGAAACTTACTCATCATTTTCTGCATGGATCATTTGCTCCTGGTGGTGTGTTGACTTTTGTGTGCTAGAAGTCTGGGGCAGAACTGCTGAGTGGAATGACTGGAGACCATAGGCAAGGCAGTATCTTGAACAGACATGTTGGGCCTCAAATGCAGAGAAGGCAGCTCCAACATTGCCTTCTCCGAACAAATGCAATGGGAATTCCCTGATCAAGGTGAGGACAGGACAAAATCATTTGCACAAAACATACAGATTTGTCATGATTTGGGGATCAGTAAGGAGACCATCTGCACCTGTTCATCTGTTGAGCAAAGCATTGTGCACCATGTATTCTGCATTACCTTGAAAGTTGCTAGTGAACATCAGGTGACCAGTGAGTTCATACTCAAGGTGCTGGCAAAATGATAGAAATGATGCAATGTCACCTGCGTTCCCTTCACTTATTTGAGGAATAGCACTGGCATTGTGTATATATTTGACAAAAGTACCACCCTTGGGATTGATGAGTTCTTCAATAAGGTAGGGTGTTCCTTTTCTGCTTTTCTGTTTATCCTTGGGCAGGGGTGCAGTGACTCAAAAAAGGCCCCACTTGACAAACCAAACCTGGGGAATTTTAATTTGGTTGATCACTGCATCCAGGGGGGATCAAGCTTGGATGGCCTCCAATTGCTTGTATACCAATCCAAGTAGGGAATCAGCCCATATGATGCATTCAATTTCTCCAGCCAAAACCTGGACTTCTTTCCCTTTCCCCATTTGTACAAAGTTTTTGAAGCTGGACCCCCTGGGCTCTCCCTCCACGTTGTTTTGTCTTGTGTAGCAACACTTCAATGCAACAGGTGTTCGATGTGTTTGCTTGAATATGTGCCCCTGGCAATGGGGTCTTTCTTGAATGGATTCATGGAGGAGCAGGCTGCCAGGATGACAGGTTTTGAAAGTCCCTGGTTCACCAAGACAAGAGTCAGGCTGCTTGTCAACTGAGATATCTCCGCTGCAGCCCAACGCAGTCCAATCTACCAAAAAAGAGAACCTGTGATGTATGAGAGTGCCAAATTCAAAGGCAGGAGCAGGAATGAACAAACCCATGTCCCAAAATGTGTCTGTATAATGTAATAATTCAGAGAGAAATCACTGGCATGTAAGGAGGGGGGCATACTTAAAATGATGTGCTCCGCCAGCAGTGAAGCCTTCACACAAAGGGCTGCAGATATCTCATCCTGGTGATCCAACCCAAAAGGTGTCCAAAATATTGGTCTGATGGGTGGTGTGCAAGAACTTGCTAGAGAAATAGGGGAGAGAAGGGGAAAGTCAGTAGGAATGCAGGTGTCAGCCTGTAGCTGAGCTATTGAAAGTCAGTCAGTAATAATTTGGAGGTCAGTCTCTGTTGAGTCAAGTATGTCCAGGCAAGTCAAATATGCTAAGTCAAGATCATGCTGCCTATCCAGTAAGGAGATAATCGGATCCATATAATGCTAACAGAAAAGGGGCAGAATAAGCTAGATACAGGAGTTTCTGGAAACTACTTATACTCACTACTATAAACCATACTGAATACTAATCCAGTCTCCAGATACCTGTCAGGGCACCAGCTCATTGCTTGGTCAAGAGAAGAGACATGACTGAGCCTTTATGACATGGAAGTAGCTGGTATACCTTGGCATGTGCTGGAACCTGCTGGAAGGATTGGATGGTCAGGTGACCTGCTGTGCATGGCTGTGCATGACCTCATATGACCT
>NW_024467219.1:250396-254958 GCF_000292625.1 Dacryopinax primogenitus | reverse complement strand
ATAATATAAGGCCTACTCTGCCTGGGGACTGTCTCTTCAGACTTGGTCTCTTAGGATCATCCACAGGTACCTATACTGTGGATAGGTCTTAGTCATCAGGGCTACTCCACTTCCTTGTTGCCTGCTTAGACTCTTGGCACTCTTAGCTGAGCAGACTTAGTCAGCCTGTGTTGCCCTAACAATACCTCTCCAAGGCAGATGTTGGCATGCCAAATATCCAGATGGGTCAATCCCATTGCAGAGGAAACCCACAGTTGTCATGCCAAATATCCAAGTGGTCCTGTTGCCTGGGGAATCATAGTAGTCACCATGCCAAAGATCTGGGGGGGGTCAAGACTCATTGCCGGGGTGTGTTGTCCATGTAGTGAGGGCCCGTAGTGCTGTGCAATGGTCTCTAAGGCCCAAAAATAACTGTGGGAATACCAGCCTGACACACCCTGCTGGAGGTGGGGGTAGGTTGGCTCTCATTTGCTGCAGTCCTTGCAATCAATTCAGGCTGGACCAGGCTGGGACAGCTTGTTTTCTGCTGTTTAGCAGGGTGTCTTCCTTCAAGTGTCACTTCAGTTTTGCAGGGAGAGATCTCGGTTGATGGGGGTGGCTGGGAAAAGATGCAGTTTTCCTCCAAATGACAAAAAACTCTGGACAGTATGCAGCTGCACTCCTGCTCCATATGCAGGATGATACATTCATGGACAGCCTCTGGCATGATCAGTCGGACTTCAAAAGACTTTCCTGACAGAAACTTTAGCAGGTATAAGGAGGGGTTGCCCTTTCCCTCACAAGGAGTAGAGAAACATAAGTAGTAGAATAATGGTGCAGATAGATCGAAGTGTTCATAATTAGTGCTGTCCTTTCCTTGGAGTATGAAGTCTTCACTCCGGCAAATGAAGCATCTCCTCCATAAAAAGACACTGTATTGCTTTCACCAAAGCCCCCTTGATTTCTTTCCAGGAAGCTTTAGCTGGGACTTCTACCCAGTCATCCAGGTGCTAGTCCTTGTTTTCAGGGGGGTGGATTGGATTTTGAATCAGGGAGACTCACACCAAATTGTTGGGAACCCTTTCATCCATCAGAATGGAAATGCATGGCAAATTTAATGATAATGGTTTCCAGTTGCACTGGTGCATATGATTGATGGGTGTGTCTTGCAAACTTGACAGGATATTGGAGATGAGAGGGCATATAACCACTTGAGGCTGGGGGGGAGAAAATTGGTTGCTCAGGCAAGGAATGGAGTGGGTGCATGGGCGGCTGAGGCTGGGGCTGCGAGGCATCAAAAGACATTGCCTGGACTGCAGATTGAGAACCTGGGAAGCATTTGCCCATGAAACACATCTGACTATGACTACTCACCCCATTTTTTGGCTTCATTGTTCATCTGACAGATCACATTTGGGTTGGGTTGGAGGGACAGTGAAATCAGTGACACATATGTGTGTTGCTCAGTATGGAGAACAGTAGGAGGCTTCATTTCATAATAGATGTAGCATTGTGGACAGATGACCACAGGATTATCTGATCCTTTGTTTCTCAATTTTTGGTACAGTCCTCCAGGGGGGATGAGTCCATTTTGGGAAGGGTTAGAAGGGCAACACGCAGCTCAGTGACACTGCAATGGTGCAGTGGCTTGGTATGTCAGTGTCACTTCAGGGATGTACATATGGCCAGGTGCAAAGGTGTCTACCATGTTGAAAGGGGAGGATGTAGTCAGAAAGGTCAGAGGCAGGAGAAATTAGATACAGGTCTTTCCTTGTAGGGATGCACATTTATTTGGGGCACAAGTACATGTGTCATTTGGGTAGGCAAGGACAGATTGTCGGAAATTATGGTGTGTAGCCAAGGGCAAGGAAGGCCAGAGAAGCAGAAAGACAGGAAGGGCAGTGGAAAGAAGGTGCCCAGGTTGTGGATACGGGCTGCATGATTGTTGTGATAGGAATGGCAGCCAATTAGCATGCCAGAAAAGACAGGGCCATGTAGCACAGCCTGAAAATTCTGAGAAAGAAACCATCAGATCACTGATGCTAGGGGGCAAAAAAAGTTGGGCAACCATCAAAAGTGGGAGCAGGTGGTTGATTTCTGATCTCAATAATTGTGGGAATTGACTGTTGGATTCATGGCATCCTGTGGCCTGTTACACTAACAAGATGTCTGCAAGCACTAATCAGCATCTACCTTTAGGTGAGCCTTATTGACAAGCCACTTCGGAGAAATGATCTGAAAGGTGGGCCTGTGGCAGTCCCTGATGCAGAACTGCTTCCCCATATATGGGAGTACTGGGGTCATGGGATGGGTGACTTGGAAATTGCCATTTCCATCAAGCAGGATGTGGATGTAACTGGTAGGGGATGGGGACTAGGGTATGTATTGTGTTGATGCAAGTTACCAGGTTACTGAGGTTGGACTCATAGGGCTAAGACAGTATTTCGGCGGAGGCAGAAAATGGGCCTCATGAGTGTTTGGCAGCAGCATCACATGATGGACTCAATCGGACCACACATTGAAGAGGTGAGGGACACAATTCACAAGCCTGGTGTGAAGCACACCTGCAACTGGCTCAGGCAGCAGGGAATCTTGGCACCCAGGCAAGTGTGATGGTTGACTGCCTATGGAGTATGAATGCTGATGCTGGCTGTCACAGGGATCTTGTCCACAGTTATAATAGGGAATATCATGCAGAGGAGATTCACTGCTGGCATGGGAAGCATTGGATCAGGAAACAATCCAAGATGGCTGGGGTCTTCAAGCTCGTGACCATTGATCAGAATGATAAATGGCAGTGTTTCAGGTTGTATCTGCACCTCGGGATGGAGCCCTTCTCAGGCTCTATACTTTGGTTGAAAGTTTGGTGGACAAATTCCAACCCCAGGCTCATTTTCAGCTATTACTTGGAGAGGGCTCACTTTCATGGGGGTGAATCATGTGCATCTGTTCTGGGAACATTGAGGAACTCATGCTGGTGTGGGTAGGAATCCCCTTACTGACACAAAGCAACCCAGGCAGTGAAAACAATGGGATTGCAAATGGACATACCTTTCTGTGGCAACAACTCAATCTGACACTCATAGGGAAACTTCAGCATAGATGGAAATGTGGCCACAGCAACATGAAGCCCAAAATCAAATGGAGCCAGCTGTGTCATGAGTTCACTCAAGGGTATGAGAATCTATTTGATGCAGGTGTCCATGTGAAGGTGTATGACCATTGAACAACCCCACCAGAGGTGGGGTGTGTCAGGCCAGTATTCCCACAGTTATTTTTGGGCCTTAGAGACTGTTGCACAGCACTATGCACCCTCACTACACAGACAACACACCCCAGCAATGAGTCTTGACCCTCCCCAGATATTTGGCATGACAACTGTAGGTTTCCTCCACAATGGGGTCAACCCACATGGATATTTGGCATGTCAATGCCTGCCTAGGAGAGGTATCCAGAGACCAGACTAGTATAGAATATGATTTTTAGTAGCTAGTATAAGTAGTTTCCAGAAACTCCTGTATCTAGCTTATTCTGCCCCTTTTCTGTTAGCATTATATGGATCTGATTATCCCCATACTGGATAGGCAGATTTGACTTGACTCAGCAGATTTGACTTGACTTATTGTGACTTGACTAGATGGACACCGAGCTCCAATTTACCAACTGATTTCTGACAGCTCAGCTTCAGGCTGACTCTGGCATTCCTACTGACTTTCCCCATCTCTCCCCTCTTTCCCAAGTGAGTTCTTGCACACCACCCATCAGACCAATATTTTGGACACCTTTTGGGTCAGATCACTGTCATGATTTCATTCAAAAGTGAGTACAGCAGAGGGAAATGCATTAGGGGCAGTAGCTGATGATGGGAAGCAATGCATTCCATTGGCTAGCCATTCCATGGATTCAAAGAAAGGTGGACAAATATGTTGAAATGCACAATACCAGCAAGCCACACAAGGACAAAAGAAAACTGCTACCACAGGGGATACCTCAAGATATCTTCTATCACCCTGAGTGGTATGACAATGCATACTCTTTCAAAGTGGGTCCCTTGATCAAAAGCAATGATGAATGTTGATGGAATATAAGGTAGTGGTCACTCCTGAAGACTTATCATTGGCCGAAACAAAATATGCACCAGCAAGTCATCCAGTATTTGAGCTTGTGCCGGAGCATTTTCATGTGGAGATGGACAGGCTGTACCAAGGTAAGTAAGCATATATTGGTGAAGAAAAGTGTGCCTGAAAACACAGTCAGCTTTGGGTGCACCTGAAGTGACCATGGGAAACTTTTGGACAATATATCAAGAACTGCTGGAAGGATGTGTACAGAGTGCAACACTCTCATTGCCTTTGCTTTCTGCTAGGGCAGAAGAGGAACTGCAAATGTCAAACAAGTACATGGATTTGTGCCCACATGAAGTGGATGACAAAACAGACGAGGATGATTCTGCATGTGTTCTGGGAGGTGGATACTATGACACCCTCCAAGGAATTGAGGAGCCTGGAAATACAGTCATGTGGGATCTGGAGGACCTCCTACAGGTGGACTTGACCAAACCTAATCATTGATATTGTACGGAA
>NW_024467219.1:184351-250037 GCF_000292625.1 Dacryopinax primogenitus | reverse complement strand
GAGGGNGGGGGGGACGAGGAGGCTGGCTGGAAGAGAGGCATGGTGCATTTCTATAGTGATCATTGTAGCAGTGGATTATTCTACAGTATTAAGGGGTACTAATTTACTCCTTCTGTTGCCTTTTGCTGTCCCCTTGTTTGGCATTGGCCTTGCCCCTGGCATTTTGCTTTGGCTTTGGCTTTGGCTTTTCCTGCCTGCTCCCAGCATCAATAGTTGATATCTCTTCTTTGTGACTGTCTTCATGGTGACTGTCCTCAGGGTGCATCACATCCTTTTGATCTGATTTCTCTAGTGCTTGCATGTCAAGCCAGAAGTTGTCAAAGAGGTCCTGCCTTGTCTCTTCAGGTTCCTTGTCATCAGACAACTGATAGGAATACCAAGCTGTGTCCAGAGCCTCATCCAGCCATTGATCCTGAATGTGACTGGGAATGTCCTCCCTGGGCCACTGCCAATCTTGGAAAGAAACTATAGGACAATGTTATTGAGACTGTGAGAGTGGGGAAATAGATACTTACTGTTCTTGTAACCATGCTTGTGTCTGAGGCATGGGTGAGACAACCCTTTCTTTTGACATTCTATGCAAGCAGTGCCTTCACATCTGTAACAGCAGTGTTCTAACCTTCTACAAGGCATAGATCAGTGCCAACACTCATAGCACATATCATGTCTGAAATAGATCTGTAATTCATGAGTAAGGTATCATGGAAAGAAGATGGAGAATGGACCCAGAAAGGAAATGGGAAGAGGCCTTTGACCCTAACCACATGTGCAGACTGGCAGACTTCAAGGTTGGGAATAAAGTTGATGTCTACACTCAGAGGTGGGCAGTGGAGAATGTTGGTATTGATATTGCCAATTTGAAGTCAAGTGGAGAGGACCACAGCACTCTCAGGATAGAGATCAACAAGAGGTTCTTGCTCAGGATCAGGCCTAGCAACATGTCAGGAGAGCGAGATAATACCTTCATAGATTTCTTCCTGGGAGGATGGTTGGCCAGCAGATTCAAGATCTGCCAGCATTTCATCCATGAGGAATGGACACACATCAAAAGAACTGTTTGTCATGAAATCCTTGATGGATTCTGTCAGGGGATGTCCCTAAAATCAAGTGCAGACACACTGCAATTGACAACAATCAGAGCACAGTCACATGGCATGACACCCCAAATGACAGCCAATACTATAATCACCTGACTCCAGGAAGGACAGATCCCAGAACATGAGATGTCAGTCATAGATTGTGTGGGACCAACCAGACAAGAGACATAAGGTGCCTGCCCTAAGCAAGCTGTATAGTCAGCCATGGAATTTGCTTCCTTTTTACTTCCATACCTAGACATATATAGAACCCTAGGTATAGCCCTTGTAGCTCTTTAGAGCTAATCTCTTAGGAACCCCCACAGTCCAAGGCCATTAGGTTCTAACCACAAAGCTTTACTCATTCCAAACATGCACATGACATGCACACAATTGTGCCTGTCAGCTGCCAATCTCCCCTTACTTTATAAACCCCCTGTCGATCACTCCATTTGTGAACAAATGTTGAGGTATTGATTGATGTATGACTCACTACTCTCTGATTTGCTCATTGCCTGTTTGGTTATTTGATCATCAACAATTGTTGGATTGTGTTGCCCTCACAGATTCAATAATGGTGTGTGGTAGGCCTTCCAAGGTGAATGGCCATTCTTTGAGATCATATTGGAGATGGGCTGTAGCAGCATGTCTGAGGACATCACGCATGAGCAGGGTGAAGAGGGGAGTGAAGGGGGAATTGAAAAGCTGGTGATGGAGTAGAGGATCAACCTAGAATAGAGATCAGATAAATTAGGGAAAAATGTGCAATGAGAAGACCAACAAAATAGGCATGAATCTTGGCTATCCAGTGTCAGGGGACGTCGCTAAAATCAATTACAAACAGCTGCAATTGACAATGATCAGAGCACAGTCATATGGCATGACACCCCAAATGACAGCTGATACTACAATCACCTGACTCCAGGAAGGACAGACCCCAGAACATGAGATGTTGGTCATAGATCATACAGGACTGACCAGACAAGAGACACAAGGTGCCTGCCCTAAGCAAGCTGTATAGTCAGCCACAGACTTTGCTTCCTTTTTTACTTCCATACCTAGACATGTATAGAACCCTAGGTATAGCCCCTGTAGCTCTTTAGAGCTAATCTCTTAGGAACCCCATGGTCCAAGGTCATTAGGTTCTAAACATGAAGCTTTAATCATTCCAAACATGCACACAATACACACACAATCATGCCTGTTGGCTGCCAATCCCCACTTACTCTATAACACCCCTGTTGATCACTCCGTTTGTGAACAAACATGGAGGTATTGATTGACATATGACTCACTACTCTCCACTTTGCTTGTTGCCTGTTTGGTTATTTGATCATCAACAATTGTTGGATCATGTTGCCCTCACATCCAGTTTGTGAACTGATGAGGATGGTGGTCAGGTTTGGGGGAAAAGGGTGCAAACTCACAGAGCATGCCTATGTATTTAGTGGAGTATACATTGTCTTGGTACCTTTCAGCTATGGTACCAAGGCTGCCAGATTCACATTGGCACAGTACTTCAGTCAGAGTCCAGTCTGGACTGAATGACTCGTTGACTTCCTTGAGGTACTTGATGTTGATGTGCAAAGAAAATTCAAGCTTCCAGGTCCATATATTGATGAGATTGTAAGTAAGGGGCCCATGCATTTGTAGCCATGTGGGTATTTTCCCCTGGTGAATCAAGTGAAAGTAGATAGACTGTAATGAAGAGCAGAAGAAAAATTGGTGGAATTGGGAAGACATACCATCCACTTGCACCAGTCATTTACACCATGTACTGCATCAACTATGTTGAGTGGGTGGATAATGGGAATGGGAAGACAGCATTCAAGGTCATTGATGAGGTCAGCTTCCTTGGAGTCAAGGATGCATGTATGATAAGAGACATGCCATGTTGAGATTAGGTGGGTGAATTCATCTTCTTTGACTTGGCTCAGAGGAGGGAAGTTGCAGTGATAAGTTGAAGGAGAGGTCAGGAATACATTAGGGAAAGCCTCAGTGTATATGTGGCCAATGTAGTGAATGAAGAGGTCGAGACAGCCATGGTCAGATTTCAGGGTATGTGAATACCACTGTTTGAAAAACTCCTGTGAATGAAGGTTCAGCACTATGGAATGAGGATTGTGTTGTGGAAATGCTTACATGAGTGGATAAGAAAGATGGAAGAGCATCAAGAACATCTTGAATATGGTTGGTGAGCTCCTCTTCAGCTTTGACAAGAGTTTCGATGGCCTCAAGCACCTTGGGATTGAATGAATAGAAAACCTGGTTCTGAGTGCCAGAAGAAGCTTCTTTGCTGGAAGTATGGAGGGTCTTCAAGATAGCCAGGACAGACGCATGCTTATGTGCAAGCACCATGTGATCAGAGAGCCCTTCCTCTGAGTGCTTGGGGGGCCTGCTTCAATGTGGGGTGGAGGGAGGTAAGATAGTCTGGTCTGTTTCATCTTGGGTTGATTGAAGCTGATTGAACTGACTATTTTGATGGGAAAGGGACTGCAATTGTGTTGGGTCAGGAGAGGGGTCTTGAAGGACAGCAATGGGAGGAGGGGAGATGACAGGGAGGTCAGGAATGGTGTGTAATCCTTCAGCAGTGTCTTGCAGAAGGAAATTCACTCTGATCATTGCCAGCTCTTCCCTATGATAACTTTGACGTGATTGCTTGTGTGTTGGAGGAGGTGAAGGAGTTTCCAGGTATCGGAGAATCTCTGTCAGAGAGGAGGGACATGTGTCTTGTGGGGGTGTTGAAGGATGGTGAGTGACACTGGGTTCAGGGTCAGGGAGTTCTGCTGGGGGGCTGTTGCTACCAGGGAGAGTAGAGATCCAACACCAATAAGGTGTGCACTGCCAAGGTGTGGTTTTCCTTTGGTTTGCCATGAAAATATGAGGAACAGGAGAAAGAAAGAGAGAGTGGAGTTGATGGCAGTAGACAGAGGAATGTGCAACTTATAGACAATGATGCATGCTAAGGGACAAGGCCATGGAAGATAATGTGCAGTGTTAAAGCGGAGCTTGAACCTAAATTTAATTACCCTGCATACAATGGGTCTGAGTATTTAGGGGAGTCAGACCCTCATGAGACCCTTGTGAGACCCTATGCGAAATGAAGCTGTCCTCTCCCGCCGTCCGTACAATCCTGACCCGTCCCTGTCGGTTCCTTCAGGCAGTGCATCTCCCCGGTTTCTTCATAAGTACATTTGCACTAAGTTTGCCTTGCAACAAGCTTACCAAGTCGGATCTCACCCCACTCATGGCGCCTGCATTCAAACTACCTGCGTTCAAGGTGAGCCTGTTGCTCGCAGCCGGCAGTCGATTACCGAATGAGCTCACGTTGCGCTGCAGTTGTGGTTCAAAACCGTCATTCGATCTAGCGCGAAATCCATACCAGTGGAGAATGGAGCAGTGTCTCGAACGGACTCTATGGATAAACTGCCTGTAGAACTATGCGAACTGGTCCTCCAGCATCTGCCGCCGATGTTTGCCTGGAGATGTCGTCATGTCTGTCGATCTTGGCGATACTACATTGAAGAAGTGCTGTCCCGCGATTGGCTGATTGGAAGTCGGCTTTTGATGATGTACCTTAACCATCCGAGGGTGCTAGTCTTGGATACTAGCGAGAAGCGCGCTCTTCGGCTCACAAGAGGTGATCTCATACTAGATCTTGTCGCTCGAGAAGACGACTGGCTTGTATTCAAGCTCACAGCATCCTCACTTCGAACACTGTCAGAACTATCAGAAGATGACACCCGGTCAGTAAGAGACTTCTGGCCTGAGCTCTTAGTCTCATCTTGTGCAAGCCGCTCGGCTTTTCGGCCTGTCCGCCTACCTTCTCGTCGAGAATTGAAGCTATATATCTGGACAATATCCGTCACTCCACAGACACATTCTGACCCGGATATGCGCTTCTTGACGTTACGAGCACGCCCATCCAGCGTTTTCTCGACGAAGAAACCACGCCAGGATTTCAAGCTTCAACCTCCGCATTTTTTGCTCATCAGTCGGCGAATACTGTTTTCCAAACTGTTCGGAGAAGACGAGAATGAGAACATGCCGGTCATGCCATTCCTCGGCCAAGGTCCGTAGTCACACGGTCTCATGTTCCTAGTGAGTGTGTCAATTTGCAAAGAAGCCTCCTCTCACATCTTCCCGGCGGTGGCCGTGCAGATGGCAACGATTCCGGCCCGTCAGGGTGCAGGATATCAGGCGCATCAGTGTGCGAGATGACCCATGCAGTGTGGTAGCACTATCACACTCGTGCGATCTTTGCTATTTTGTTGGGACTATACTTATATATCGCCGTTGTCCCATTGTCCCGTTCAACTAGCGCGATACTCAGCTTCTGCATTCACGCGCACCCGCCCCTAGCTTCTTTATCAGAAGCCTATCCCAGAATTGTCAAGAACGCCTGCCTTCTGGCTTCTTTCTTCTCATCTGTCCCCGCGGATCGTCCCAATCGTTCCGCGGCTATGCTCCCCACTTAGGATTGCGCTACAAAATCGCCGCAGGCGTCCTGGCGGGCCGCATTCTTTTGTTCTCTTGTCCTCCTTCGTCCGCATCACGTTATACACCTTGTCTCTCCTCATTCACCACACGCCCTTTTGGATTCCTGTACATCTCTCTCTCTTATGCCTTGGGTGGGAGACGGTGCTGTTGGGCTGTGTTCTTGATTTGTCAACTCATTAGCGCCGCAAATCCCGTTTATCACGGCTGACGCGTCGTTTGTGGCCTTTTGCTGTCAAATGGATTTATGGCAATCGGACACACCTGTGCCTGCGATGGACACCGATATCGAAACCACGGATGAGGGCTCGTCTTCCAGCCCCGGTCCGCGTCGCTGTGAGCCTCGATTAACCTCCCGATGACTCGATTATGACGCTTTGATGACTCACAGCATGCGACTGGAGCGAGGCGCCTGTCTTCCGTGCCACTACGAAACATTCTCTGTCTGATTTGGCTTCAGACATCATTTCTCGAATCCAAACGCATGATCCCAAAGTCGAGATACCTAACCGATCTGAAGTCACTTATATCATCCAACCGATGTACACGACCAAGAGCGAGGAATATCCTCTACACTCAGTACGAGAGGCACAACAATGGCGCAGTCTGCTCCACAAGTACCCGTCAAACATGCGGCCCCGCTCGAATAGCAGCAAGGGGAACACGAAATCAACACGTGGGCTCGAAACGCGCGGGACCACGCGGTTTCGCAACGTGGACGAGGAGTCTGACCCGTCTGTGCCTGCTTCTGATCCGTCCAACTTCGAGCTGCGCTGGATGCTGCCTGCGCAATCCATCACCCCTGAACGCTTAACTCTGGATTCTGACAATATGGATGACGACAACGATGACTTGGACTCTGACGACTACCTGCCCGACTCGCGACGTGTGTCAAGGCGAAGGGCTTATATCAAAACTGAACCGAACCCCTTCCGGGAGAAAGAAGGTCGCTATCAGTCGCGCTCATTCAACATCCGGTTTGCTGATATCCCCCTCACCGAGCGCCGGCTCGCTAAGGAGAATGCGTCCTTTGCCATGCGCAGGGCATTGCTCGCGCAAACGCACCAGGGACTGAAGATCCAACCCATCGGTGGAAATATCGCCCGCATCGTCATGTGCGGGTTCATGAAAGCTGGTGACCCGACGATGACCTGCGGGATCTACACGACAAAGACATACGATCTCATCCGACATCGTGTTGCACACTTGTACTATGAGTGCCTCGTCTCAGAACTCGACGAGATCCCCCCTGGGGGAGGCCTTGTCTTTGGCGGGTTCCATGTCGAGCTCCCGACCTGCCCCACCTGCGGAAAGACCTTTACGCGATACGACAGCTTGCAACGACATGGGAAGCGCACGGACACTGCCTGCTTCGCGCCCAACTTTGAACGCTACTCGGGCGAGCGCGAGAACAAAGTACGCCGATTAGAGATCCTCCGTCGTGAACTGGAGAAAAATGTCGGCATGCAGTACTGGATTAATACCCCTCAGCCGCTACCCAAGACCGTCAAAGCCAAAGTCGGTATCCGGAATGGCGGCCCTGGGCTGGGGAGCTGCGTGCTGGAAATCCTCAGTGTCGAGGAGACCTATGCACCGCGATACGAGTTTACGACGGTGAAGGACGGAAAGGAACTTCAGGTCAGGCTGCTGGATCATAATGAACCGGGAGGGATACCGTTCTATCGACCGATGAAGGGGAGTTACGACCCTAACCCGAACGGAAAGGGGTTGGTCCTTCCGCCGGCGGATGCGTGAGACACGACGTGGATTTCTTGGATCATGTTTTGACGGATGGACAATGCGTGGACGAGAATGTCTTGGATGATGTCTGAACGCATTTGGATACGATTGAGAATGGACCTGGGCAGTTTTTCCCAAAATCGCCAGGGTACACCGCTGGCAACGGTAAGCTTCTTGCATGTTCGCACATATGGCGATTGTTACGACATTTTTTGTATATACATGGATACATCGACACAAGCCTCTGTGAGAATAAGGATACAAATTGGATAGTCTCCCTCGACCTTGGTGGAACTCTTGGAGCTACGCATCAGTGACAGAAACACGCCCGTCAGAAGCGGGAGATTCCCAGTCCTTCGTGATTAGGTGGAGGCTCTAATTCTGGTCCTGTGGGGAATTGCCAGCTCACCAGTGTCCCCACTAACCGAACCTAACGCCCCATGCTGAGTCAGCAGTCTGCGACAGAGCAAGAGACAGGTATTTTGGAATGACACGAGTCATCAGCGGGGAAAGCTCGGCTCCAAGTGGAATGATGTGGGGAATCGGGCCGGTAGATGTACCACGGGGACTAAATGGGATAAGGTTGCGCCATTCTGGGACGTCTTCGACAAGTGATAGCAATGTATAGGGCTGCTATACAGTGGGGGGGTCACTCAGCTGGGAAGCCTTTTGATCCACATGTACCCTGTCGTTGTCGACCGGGCATGGGCACGGGACGACGACCTCCACCGGCTGCCCCAATGCCTCAAATAGCGTCATCCAGCATGCGGCAACCCATCGTCCCTCTCTGCTTCGTATTCCTACATCGTACACCTCACCTTGCACTACAAGCGAAACAATGGCCGATCAGAAGAACCTTCCTCAGGTGGAGTATCGCCGTCTTGGCAAGTCAGGCTTGCGGGTTTCTGTTCCCATCCTGGGTGCGATGAGCTTCGGCTCGCTGAAGCAGATGGTGCGTCGGTCATACTGAATAGGTCGGAGATATGCTGACCATGCATAGGACTGGGTGATCGAGGAGGAGGAGGCTCTCCCTCTGCTCAAGTATGCATGGGACAGGGGTGTCACTACCTGGGATACCGCTAACGTGCGTTCGCTGGTACAATGTCTATGACCTGCGACCCCTGATGCGAAATATAGGTCTACTCGGCTGGTGTATCCGAGAAGATCATCGCGAAGGCTATCAAGAAGGTGTGTTTCACTGTACGCCGTTATCGAGCCCCGCTGAGGATATGTGCAGTACAACATCCCTCGCTCCAAGCTTGTCATTCTCACAAAATGCTTCGGGCTTGTACCTGACACGCTTGATATCCGGGCAAACGACAACCCGGACTTGAAGAACACGCGTGACTACGTCAACCAGTCCGGGCTCTCCCGCGGAGCTATCTTCAATGCCGTGGAGAACTCGCTTGCGCGGCTCGAGACGACCTACATCGACCTTCTGCAGATCCATCGTTACGACCCTAACACACCGTTTGAGGAGACGATGTGCGCGCTTAATGACCTCGTGCGCTCGGGCAAGGTGCGCTACATCGGTGCGTCGTCGATGTTCGCCTGGCAGCTGGCAGAATACAACCACGTCGCGGAGAAGAACGGATGGACCAAGTTCGTTAGCATGCAGAACCATTACTCGCTCATGTACCGCGAGGAAGAGAGGGAGGTGAACAAGTACTGCGAGTACGCCGGCATTGGCCTTATCCCTTGGGGCCCTGTTGCTGCTGGCCAGCTGGCTCGTCCGCTCTCGGACCAGAAGGACACCGCACGCGCCGTAGCGAGCGCCGCGCTGAGGACTCTTTCTGCCGCGGACGAGGAGACGATCAAGCGCGTCGAGGCGCTGGCGAATAAGAAGGGCTGGACGATGGCCCAGGTCGCGTTGGCGTGGATTGATGGCAAGTGTACGAGCCCGATTGTTGGCTTCTCCAGCCCGCAGAGGCTCGAGGAAGCTATCATTCCGGACAAGACACTCTCTCCGGAGGACTACAAGTACCTCGAGGAGCCGTACGAGGTCAAGACGATCCGCGGGCACTCGTAGACAGTTTGGGTATACAGTTGAGAGATATAAACACGTAGCAGGCGACACTGAATAAAACCTGTCAACCCTTTCGTTGTCTTGATGGTGTCCCATGTTAACACGCACATAACCTCGGGGGTTCAAACATGTTTCTGTGGCACATGTTCAGGATATTCACATGGATGACACGTGCTCCTTCCGCATGATGGGACTCAAAAGCAAAGCAATGAGATTGTGTATGAAAACAACAGTCTTGGATATAATCAATGGAACTCCAACCTGTCCTCTGACCTCATGTATCTCACATCATTTCGTGTCGTTTCAGAGCAGATCAGCCAGGACAGCACCCTCAGCCCCACCATTGGAGGAACTCCGCGTTCTCCCCAGTCCCTCCTCGAGCTCCTTCGCCCTCTCACTCTCGTCCGGTTCCCTCTCATCCTGGCGCGTCCTGCTACTGCGTGCAAGTAAATCCTGGACGCCATCAAATTGCCATCCATCAGCAGCGATAATGTCAAGCAAGCCGCTTCTCTCCAGGTACTCGAAGTATCTTGCTGAAAACCGCACTAACACTTCCCCAACCGCACCAGCTAGCTGGGGGTCGTTTCGGACAAGGTTCCGGAAGCCATATTCACTGAGCAAGTCGAGCCAGCCCGAGCGCAGGATCGGGTCTGCGGCACGGCGCTCGCGCGGTTGCGCCGTGTAACCGTTATACAGCAGAAGGGAGGCAAAGCTCGCTGCTTCCGCATCGGCGAATCGTCGGGCGCAGTCTATCAACCTGAGAAACTCATCACTGTGGATGGCGTTGGTGCATGCAAAACGCAGTCCTTCTTGGGAGATGCCGGCATGTGCTCCATGCACATGAGAACCGGGAGAATGCACCAGTAGCCGTTCTTGCGCCTGTGTTGATTCCTCAGCACTCATCCCAACTTGACCGCCCGTGAGAGCGATCAGCTGCAAGTGCGCGAACCGCACTTGACGCCAGGTACTGTGATGCCTGAGCAGTGCAGCCACGCATGTTTCTGCGATATTGAGGTCCACCTGCCTAACGAGGGGTAAGGCGCTCAAGGTAGGTAACGGCGCCTGCCTTTCAGGATAGACGAGCGCCTCACCCGCAAACCGGGATACGATAAGGTCCAGCACAGGGAGCGCATGGTCTACGTCGAGGTTGTGTAACACGTACGAGCGGGCGGTGAGTTCTTGTTCCAAGGTACGGTGGGCGTCTGGCCCAGGAGGGAGAGTGAGGAAAAGAGGCTCCCGAGCGGGGAAAGAGGCCATGACCTGCGGCACTTGGGCGAGTCGGCCGGGTAAATGAGATCCATGTCGCCCTTGCGTGTTCTCCGCTGCCCATAGAGCAGGCATCAGCCCCGCGAGAGCAAGGGGAACGGTTGCGCTGCTAGCGAGGAGGTCATCCATCGCTGGCAGGAGGGTACTTGTGATCCGTGCTTGGGCGGCAGGCCGTCCATGGGTTGAAAGGAGCATCCGGGCATCCTCACCCATGAGCCAAGTACCGAACACACTTATCTCCTCACCATACAGTCCTTTCTTTCCCATCTTCTTCTCACCTGCACGGCCGAAGTGCTTCGCTGGTCGTCCCATCGCATCCGCCAATTCTTCTACAGCAACAGCATGAAACTCGTCCCATCTCTTGGCCTCCACCCCCACCCTGTTCTCCCCAGCACACCAGACCCGAAGGGCCATGGCTCTCTGCCGCTCTGCCTCATCGACAAAGTCCATCCCCTCCACTCCCTCCCAGAGACGCTCATGCCATGCCGGCGGATGTGAAGTGAGATACTTCTCCGGTGCGAACGTGCTAAACACCGCGAGCTTCTTCGCTGTCTCTTCTACTTGGGACCACTCGCGTTCTCCTGACCAGGAGACTCGGGCGATCCCAGCTGCTGCGACGGCTTCGAGTGACTCGCGTATCATATGCCATAGGGGTGCACAAGGCGCCCAGCCCCAGAAGGCTTGGAGGACAGTTTCTTTCTCTTCCTGGCTGCCGCACGCGCGTTCCAACCAGCCGAAAGCACTCGTATCAAGCTTGGATTCGTTCCTCGCCATCCACTGTGCGGCGCGCCGGTCAAGCCAACCATGCCTGGGCCCGAGGAGTTCTCCAAATACGCGCCACTCGATCACCGCGCGCAGAGTATCCTTTCGCCCACCCCAGAGGGAATGGGTGACGGTGCGGAGTTGGGGGCTGAGAGTCAGCAGCGAGAGCGGGGACTCGAAGGCGCGAGTGAATCCACTGTTGTACGGGCATGTAGGGAAGATAAGAGGCGCGATGCCGAGTATGAAGTACCCGCTGTAACCGCCAGCAGTGAGTACGGTCATGAGAATTGCGAGAGTTGTGTGTAGCTCCCAGAGGTAGACCGTCAGCCCTGCGAGGAAGCAGAGGACGGCGACGTGCAGATAGAGAGGAAGGGACTCGGCTACGTCTTGCACTTTCCAAGCGACGAATCCCAGGTGGCGGAAGTGCCGCTGCCTGGCCTGGATGTGCGGCTCCGCAGAGGCAGAGCAATGTGCGTCGTACGCCCTTATCCACTCCTTGACGAGCATGGCGAGCACAGCTGTGTACAGGGCGACAACGAGCGATGTGAGCCAGAGACCGTTCATCCACAGAATGCTGTTGCTTGCTTCCTGCGGATCCGGAACTGCGAACGGTTCTGGTGCAGAACCTGTGCTTCCGGCCGACATGGCCCGCAGTTGGGCAGAGATGGTCGCCAGGGCGTCGAGCTGGTTTGCTGGGTTGTCGGGGGCGAGATAGGGAAGGGAGAAGACTAGAAACGCTGCGAGCACAGCGGAAAACAAAGCCGACTGGCCCATTAGGTGTCCTCAGCATGTATGTGTATGCTTCTTGAGCAGGTAAACGCACGAAAATAAGCAGTACATCCATCCCCTTATCCCATTGTTCGACCATCTCCCTATCACACACCTCCGCCTTCTTCAGATACAGCTTCCACACCGGAGCCTCGGGTCCATTCCCCAGCTCCTTAGGCATGTCATCCACGAATCGCCTCTGAACAGCTGGGTGTTCCCAGGGCCTCGTTTCTTCAAGCCTTGATGGGCCGTTCTCCTCAGACGTGGAGAGGGAGGACCATCCTTGTTGTTGCAACTCCGGCGGCGTAAGCGGGGAACGCGACTTTTCGCCTCTTGTCATCGTCAGCTCGCTCGCTGAAGGGTGTGCAAGACAAAGACGCACTGAAGTCTGCTATCTCTCCGTATGCCTATGTACCGGCAACGTGCGCGCTTCGTTTCATTCTTCGCCTCCCTGGAGTGATGCACCGCCTGTTGAAAAGCAACGTTGATCGCCATCAGGGCATTAATATATTATTGTCATGAACTACGCCTTGTCGACATTAGACTACAAGAAGTATCGAATTGTTCCTCTCCATGAGGGGTAGGTACGGATTGTGTGGTTGAATGAGATTGAATGAGATGGTGGGAATGACCGATGTGTGTTCAGAGCCGTAACATGAGGCATCATCAGCCTGGGAGGGCTGTGCAAATGATAATGTATACAAGGGGAAGACCATGAGTCCTTGTTTGAAAGCAAGGAACGAACAAAGGGGTGCTTGTCATGCATCGTGTTGAGTTGCTCTTTTCGTCTCTCACCCCCTCACAAAACACCCGGATGATGGCGACACTTCAATCTGGGTCTGAGCTTTGTGACAGTGATGACAGATGTTAGAGGTACTGCAAGAGTTTTGCCGAGCAATACTTGTTTGACAGTCTGTTATGAATGAAAGTGTCCAACTTGCTCACACACACTGCAACCCTGCGAGATAGCCCTAACCCTGCGATTCAGCCCTAACCTGTATGGCCAACTCCATGTAAGTATATGTAGTCCTGAAGTCCTCGCATGCAACACCGACTTGGCACTTATATCATTTACCAGAACAGTGAGTTATGGATGGCTTCAACTACATGAATATGATCCTCACTAGTTGACATTGTCTGACGACCCCAACCAGCCCGGCAAATACAGTCTTCACCCAGATTGTGGACATAAGTCCCATCGTGCCTACTTGGCCCATAGCCAGCTCAGCACATAGCACACCTCATTGCTTTCGTCCTGCCACGTAGTAAACTCATCCTTCCCCTTGAAGTCTTCCTCGAGCAACTGTATCTCAGATCTGCACTGAGGGGGAGGAGACAGAGGTGCAGTGGAGTGCAACAGTCTTGCGGGGTAAGGCTTGATCCATCCAGAGGGGAGGTCCGTGCCAGGGGGGGAGCTCCAGTGTCTTGAAGGGTTGACAGTCAGCCCTGCATCACCCAGGATGGGCAGCACAGACAGGCCAGAGGTTTAGACGAAAGCAGAGCACATCAACATCGATGTGCAAGAGAGCAAACAATGCTCGAAAGTGTGGGAAAGCGGGAGGAAGAGAAGATTTTTGCTTCCGGGAAAAAGTCACGTGGGCTTCCGGCACGCTCGGCAACGGTGGGACGACACCACGGTGCTCGATAACTCTTTCTTACTTTGAAAGCAGGGTTGGGTTCAATATCTCATCTTCTGCTCGGAATGAATGTAACACGCGAATCTCAAACGGACAAGAGATTAGAGCTATTAATCGTGTATTCATAACTTCGTAATACGTTACAATCATAAACCTATAACAAGTGCCTCGTGTACGTATAGGCAAGATACTCGATCGCCCTTCCCACATTCCTCGCGGGCATAGAGTGGGTCGTCAAGTTCCAGCCCATACGGAGCGGGCGGGGTATGACCAGCCTCTCCACTCTCAGCGGGAGAGGTTGGCCATCATCTGTCTACAACATTAGCCTCGCACCCAGTACCAGTCATTAGGATGACCAGAGAGAGAGACCTACGTGTTCCCGCTGTTGGGCTAGCCAGCTCTGCGGCTGCAGGCGTGTTCCGGTACGAGAGGCTGCAGTGCGAAGTTGGGTCTGACGCTGCTGTGATCCTAGGACGCGGAACGAGCTCTGCAGCTGTTGTTTTTCCCGATCGTACGCAGCGGCGTTCTCCTTGATCGTCCGCTAAGGCGGCGTTAGTCAACATGCACGCATGTTGCAGAAAAAGGACTGACCGTGAGAAGCGCGATCTTATCCTCGAGCGTGCCGATCTGCGACTTGTACGCCTTCTCAGCTTCGGTAAACGTGCCCTATCCTGTATAAGCGCGCGGCCAAGCATGAAGAACACAACATACAGGATCGACCTTGCCCGCATGCTGCTTGCTGAACAGTTCATCCTGGTCCTTGATAAACTGTCGCAAAATCAGCATTCCCCAAGCGGGCAAATCCACCCCCGCCTCACCTGGCGAGCCTTGACAAGCTTCTGTCTCTCGAGCTTGATCTCTTCCTTCAGCCTGGCATTCTCGTCCGCCAAATCGATGAGCCGCCTCTTAGTCTCTTCAGGCAGGTCCTTGCCGGCAATAGACGCGCGCAGGTCCCTACATCTCTCAGTTTCCTCCTCACCCAACGAAGGCACACGCACCCGATATCCCTTTCCCGCTTGAGCATCGCTTCCCGCTGCCCGATACCTTCTCCCTGCAACTCGATCTTCTCCATGAGCAAGCCGTTGACCTGCTCCATCTGCATCCGGTTCTTCTCTCTCAGCTCGCGTTCTACCTGCTTGAGCCTGTCCAGCTCCGCAGAAAGACCGGCGTTGTCAGACGAGACAGATGCGCGGAGGGAAGCGAGTATCTCCAGCTGGTCCTTGTTTACCAAATTCACTGTCTTGCCATCAGCACTATCCCACACGAGGAGCACAAAGAAAGACATACAATCCGACTTGGCGACCGTCAGTTCCCGCAGGACAGAATCCAGCTCCACACCCTTCTCTTCCAAGCTCTTCTTCGTCCCGTCCAGTTCTTCCACAAGCTCGTTCAGCCTCTTCCGGACGGCGATGACCATCTCCCCGCTCTCTGCGCCTCCCTTACCCGCGCGGATCTCCTCCACCTCGCGGCGGAGCACCAGGGCCTCCCTGTGCGCAGCCAGGTACTCCTTCTCGTACCTCGCCTTGAGCCGATTGGCGTCCTCGAGCAAGTTCTCGAGCACCAGTACACGGGAAGCAGTCCCATTCTCCTGCTGGGCGTCCAGGAGCTCACGCTCAAGAGCCCGGATACGCAGCTTGAGATCAGTCATCGTCGTCCCGCTCAAGGCGTCATCAAGGGTCAACGCCTCTCCCTCCGTCTCATGCGCCTCTCCCAGTCCCAATCCAGGACTAAGAGGTTCCTCCCCTCCCCACCCTTCGCGCAGCTTGACCCTCATCCCACTCTCCAGCTCCCTAACCCTCTCAGCATATCCCTCCGCCTCGCGCCTCTCCTGCTCCCTAAGCCTGTCCAGCTCCACCCTAGCCCGCCTCTCTTCCTCCAACTTGACCCTGAGGCCTTCAACTTCCGCAGCACGGGCAGAAGCCTTGGACTCGAGCTCGCTTATCTGCTGTTTGTACGCGTCTAGGAGAGGCTTGACGTTTGCCGATTTGGAGGACTGAGCTTCTAGCTGAGAGTTGGTATTCACCAGCTGGGTATTCTGTTCCGTAAGCGTCTACAAGCGCATTAGCACGTCATCTACCGCGGAAGTAGCATAGGTTGGAAACAAACGCACCTTGACCTGCCGCCTCAGATCGGCCGTCTCCTCCAGCTTCCGTTTATACTTCTCGATAACGTTCTCGTTCTTCTGCGCGCGCTCAGCCGCATGCCGGAGCTCGTCCACCTGGTCCTTAAGTCTTCCCGCCGAGTCAGCCTTCTCCTGCAACTCCAGCGCGCGCCGGGATATATCCGACAAATCGCGTTCCTGGCGCTGCACCTGCCCTTCGAGGGAAGAGATCGTATCCTCCGACGTGCGCCTGCGGAGAAGAGAACCGATCAGCAACACCGTCCGCATCTAGGGAAAGGAGTAAGCGCACAGTGTATCCTTGAGGCGCTCAATCTCCCCCCTGAGGCCGGCTTCTACCTCTCTCCCTCTTCGCTCCTCCGCTTGCGCGCGCAGCTCTCTCGCAGTCTGGAGCGCGTCGTCTTTCTCCGCCTGGAGGTCCGACGCTTGCGTCTGGAGCTGATCCACTTGCACCTGGAGCGCCTGGAGGGCAGAGTGAAGCTGGGTGTTCTCCGACTGTAAACGGGAGCGCGCAGACTGCAACGAGTAATAATGGTCGTCACTGTCCCAAACCGCGTCAGCCCTGCACAAGAACCAAGAAGAGCATCTCACTCAGTCATCATACTCGTATCCGCGTCCTCTGCCGCGCCCTCCGCTCTGGGCGGGAAAGCAGCCATAACACGTTCAATAGCGCGCATCATAAGCGTCTGCTGGTCCGTCCTCAGCTCCCTAATCGCACCCACCGCTTCCTCCTTCTCCTCTCCCTGCACAGCGACGCCCACAACGAGTCGGAGGAGTTTGAGGACTTCTCTTTCCCTCTCCGCGAGGGAAGGGGAGGGGGAAGAAGTGTCCACCAACAGCTGGAGAGAAGGTACCCATTCCTCTCCTGACCCGTCTTTTTCCCCAAGGCCAAGGAGAGTATCAGAGCGCTCAGCATACCACTGTGCTACGCGCCTGTAGAGCGCTTTGAGCTGCGTGAGCCTGAGGGGCCAGGGGTCGGAGGGGGAGAGTTGGCGTGCCGGGAGGGGGAAGTGGGTGGTGGAAGCGCGGGAGAGGAGGGAGAGGAGGAGAGTGCCGTCTGTGAGGGATGTGAGGGTTGGAGAGGGCGTGTTGGGCGGGGAGAGGGAGAGGAGGGAGAGCCAGGCGAGGAACGCTGAGAGCTCGGCGTCCTGCGGGGGAAGGTCTGCCTCTTCAGCTTCTGCGTCTTCCGCTACGGGCGCGGGGTCTGGCACAGACTGCGCAGAATGGGAGAGTTCGACGTCGGCCATCAGTACTAGTGAGTGGGTATCAAGAGTGGGGGATATAGGACAGAGTGGGGAGGGCGCGGTCGCTCCTGGCGGGAGGGAGGACGACGAGGGAGACGACGGCAAAGAGGGATTAGACGATGAGCACGACCTGTACATGTCGGAGAGGACCGTTCCGTCTTTCCCGCTCTTGTAAGACGGTGGCGGTGTTTCTTCGGAAGCGAGCGGAATGGCTGCTTCTCCGAAAAGGGAGAGGGAGGCGCGTCGGTGCGCTTTTTGCCGGGCGAGTTGACGTGCTCGGAGAGAGGATTGGAGGCTGGTCATCGTTTGGCTGTGAATGTGAGCGTGAGTGCGTGTTGTAGTATTCTGTGCAGTGAGACGCGTACATCGAGCTCGAGGCGGACATGCTGCCCTTTTGCACGTGGATACGTTGAGGATATTGTCCAGGTACAGTAGGATAACAGGAATAGCATGTCCACTCCTAGCTAATTACTCTCTGTAACAGCGATATCCCCCACTGAGTGTGCAAATAATATTAATGAAATGATCATTAATAGTGTCAACAATGGATGACATCATCCAGTTTCCCAAATTGTAATCCGCTCCGCGCACCCCCTGGGCAACCCTACGTGCAGCATACGTGGAAATGCAGAGACAATTAAGCAAAGCGAGTGTCAGTTTATTTCAAGGGAGTCGGGAGGCAACTTGAAAGGAGACGAGCCATGCTATTAAGTGCAAATCTGCTACACTGAAGTACTTGTACAGCTGCAACATAGCGTAGAGTGATGTTATATAATGTAGAGAACCCCCAACTGCGCAGGGCCAACAGGATGGGTTTGACATACAGCGAGAAATCAGTAAGAGGAGTTGAAAGCAAGGGTGGGGAGGTCGGCTCCATTCATCTGTGTAATGCATTTCCCTGCGCTGTCGACACAAGCCTGCATGATAACTTGCCCCTGCGCAAGAAAACATACCCAATTCATCACAATCTGATGTTATTAAGAAATGGAATGGCGGGATGTGGAAAAGAAGAAACATATACAGAGACAAGGGGCGGGACGTGACCAGGCAATCCACAGACAGGCAGCAGGCACGTGAACCGGTTAAACTACTTAACAGGAAGTTTGGGCGGAAGTAAAAGGGCAATTTCTCCCTGCCCAAAGCCTGGACAACTCCGACACACCCGGGTTCATTCGACCGACATTGCCTGTATTCAGAGTCCTTCTCAAAGCTCAGTCATCCATCATCGGTCGACAACCAAGTACATAACCCTTCCCTTGCCTTTGAGCCCACACATCCCCCACCCCCTGCTCATCTTCCTCTTCCTCCAACCGACACCAAGCATGGAAGACAAGAAACTCATCCTCTACGACCTCCGGAGCGCGGAGACAAAGTGCTGGTCCCCCAACTTGTGGAAAGTCAGGCTTGCCCTGCGGTACAAAGGGATCCCTTTCGAGACTGTCTGGTGTGTCCCGTCTCCCCGGATTGACTGTCCTGCACCACCTCACGCGGCTGCGCAGGCTCACGTATCCCGATATCAAACCCACTATTGGACAACATTGTCAGCAGGGCGAGGAGGCGCCTACCCTGCCTACGATCCAGCACGGGGATGTGTGGGTGTACGATTCCTGGTCCATCATCCGTTCGTCCCTCCCCCTCCCCCACCTCAATCCCCAATCCCCCATATCCAGCCCCTAACCCCGCTTAGAATACCTCGAAAAAACCTTCCCCTCCACTCCCTCCCTCCTCTACCCAAACCTCGAAACAAACCATTTCTTCCTAACGTTCTACACCCAGCTCCTCTGGGCCTCTGCGCGGCCCAAATTGCTTCCCCTCTCAGCGGAGATCCTGGACGTGAGGGGGAAAGAGTACTTTGTCCGTACGCGCAGGGCGAGGTTTGGGATGAGCCTGGAGGAGATGGGCAGGGGCAGGAGCGTGCTGGATTGGAAGAAGGAGTTAGATGTTGTCGTTAAGCAGATTACGAGTACTGGAAAGTATATCTTTGGACATCAACGTGCGTCCCGCGTCCCCCTGCTTTTTCCATCTGCATGCACCCGGCTAACTAGGATAGTGAGCTACGCGGATATACTCGTCCTCTCCCTCCTGCTGTGGATGGTCAAGGTCGACCCTGGACTGGTGGAGCAGACGCTGGAGATGTACACCGGGAAAGAGGGGGAGGCGTTTAGGGGGTGGTATGAGCGTGTGAGGGTGATCGCCAAGGAGGATCTGTAGGACGTCTCGGGAAAGAAGGTGGTAAAGTAAAGAATCAAATGGTTATAGACACAAAGAGAATGAAGAAGCAGAATTGTCAGAATGTATGCTGTTTTCGATGTGTTTTGTTCTATTCTACTAACGTTGATGCAAGAATAGCCGCCCATGTGCACAGCCACTATTACCATTTCTGATCGGAGTGTGGTAAACGCCGGTTTATAGTGCGGCTTGCATCCCCTTTACAGCACTCAAAAACCTTGTAAATATTAATGGAGCATTTAACAGCGTCTCTCCTCTCTCCTCTCTCTCTCCCCTTTGCACCACCTGTTCATACCACCCATGTCCACACACCACCGTCGTCCCAAAACCCTCTCTCTCACTTCCCGTCCCTCCATCTCCTCCCTCCCAATCATCCCCCTCCTCACCGACACAGAAGAATACGACACCTCATCAGGGTCGATCTCATTCCACGCTGCTGCTTTGCTCTTGGAGGACAACGCGAGCGGGGCGAGTGTTCGTGATTGGGAGGGGTGTGGGAGTGCTAGCGTTAGCGGGGAGGAGAGGAGGAAGTCGAGTGGGAGTTCTCTGCCTACAGTGCACTCTGAGCAAACGTCACCTTCCCTTTACTTCCCCTCGAACGAGGTCCACCCTCCCGAGGAGGCTAACCCACCCTCCCGCAAACCGTTCCCAACCACCTCCCCCTTACAGGACCGCACCTCCCCAGAGATGGACAACATCTTCGAGCCCCCCCAGCTCCTCCCGCTCATGGACAGGTCTCGCACATCTTCGACCTATAGTTTCTCAAGCAGTTTGAGTGGTACGTTTGGCAGGCCTGGGCCTGGGCATGGACAGGGGGTGGGGGTGACCCCTTTGCCCTCTCCTACTAGGGAAGGGTTGCCCAAGACTGGAGGGGAGGGGGAGGGGGAGGGGTATACCTCTGGACTGCCGTCTTCTTTTGAGCGGAAAACGGGTTATGGAGACAATGCTGGCCTCTCGAGAGATCCGGGGGAACCGATGCCTGTTTCTGACTCTCCAGAAGTGGACATGGAAGGTCCTCCCCGTCCAACACCGGCTACACCAACAAAGTCCCGCTCGCTAGACACGCACAACCTCAATTTCCCCAATCTTTCTCCCTCCCGCACGCACGTCCTCAGCCCGACACTCGTCGCCAGCCCCGAAGAGGGCGCTCCGCCCAGCAACGTAACCCTCTCTGACCTGCTGCAGCAGCTCAAGCGGCAGCCGTCTGTCTCTCCTCTTCCTGGTACTGGACGAAGTGTCAGTGTCGGGGTGGACATACGCCAGTATGCGACTTTCTGCGTCTTGTTATGGTGGAGAACGCTTGCTGCGGTGGGGCACTCTCTGGGTAGTAAGTACGGGTTCAGGAGGGATGTCACTCCTGAGTTGAGTTCTAATATTCTAGATCCGAGGCATGTGTGGGACGTACTTACCGTAGCGGCGCTGTCGACCCTCTTCCCGCTTCTGCAGTACTTGGCTCGTCTGGTCGAAGAAACGTGGACTCTACTCAGGATCAAGTACCGCTTTCCTCCTCTCTCTGACCGTAAGTACCCACGCTCTGCACCAGTATATCATGCCATGCTAACCCCCTACCCCCCTCCCCCCCAGTCCTGAAGCTGAAACACGAAACCTCTTATACGTTATTCGACTGCTTCTCCCCCTCTCAACTCTCAGCAGGCAAAGAAGCCCTCTCCACCCTTCCCCTCCCCGCCCACTCCCACTCCCAATTCTCCCTCCCCGCCGCCCGCGTGCTGCTCCAGCTCTGTGCGCTCCTTGCCTGCCGCCAGCCCCGGCCTGGGACAGGGGACAGGTTCGCCAAGCATGGAGAGGGGTATGTGAGGCTCGCTGCTAGAGCTTTTGGGCTAGAGTACGTCCCTGTTAGCGCGCTTAATACGCGTGGAGAAGGCTGTTGTGCGGCGTTCTATGAGTATGTATCGTTTGTGGTTTGGGAGGCAAGCTTACCCAGGAGCAGTATGAACTCGAATTGGATCGTGCTGGTTTTTCATGGTACTGTACTCTCCTCCTCCTCGTCAGGATAACGCAGCTAACAGGAGCAGCGGAATGGAAGAGTATGGTAGACGAGCTCCTCTGGACATCCCAGTCCCCCTCAGTCCAGCTAAGTCAGATACACGGGTTCGGCAAAGGTTCGCTCCCCCCCCCAGCTCCTACTTCTCAACCCACTAACCCCTGGCAGTCCGAACCTGCTTCTCAGACCGTCTCTTCCCCACATCCACCCCCTCCGCCCGGCTGCCATACCACACCATCCTCCAAAGCGTGCGCATACTCTCTTCCCAGCTCCCAGCTGCACACGTCCAGCTCTATTTCACTGGCCACGGAGCAGGGGGAGCGGTCGCTGCGCTCGCGATGGCCGCTGTGCTGGATATAGAGCAGCGGGAGCGGGAGTGGGGAGTGCAAGTGGGGGATGGGTACGTGTTTGGCTCGCCGAGTGTGTGTGATACGCTCTCTGCCAGAGGTGGGTTGGTTGGGTGGGGATGTGCGAGTTTCTGCTGACGATGATTGGTACACGTAGCGTTTGACCAGAAACTGGCTAAGAGCTGGGAGAGACCTTGTAGACTGTGGAGAGTGGTGAACGTAGGCCAAACCCTTCCTACCAAGTACTCTCTCTGCGGAGGTTAACGCACAGTGTGTAGGAAACGGACTCTCTAGTGCACAAGAGCTGGAATCGTGCGTCTTCACACTACATCGGGTCTACGTACTTAGTTGTTTCTAGTCGACCCCCAGACGCAGGAGTATCTCGGCACCTCTGTCCTTCTTTCCCATACCAACCCCCTCCCGCTCCTCCCAGTGCTCCCCTCCCACCCAGCACCCGCTCCCACCAGCTCTCTCCCCACCCCTAACTCTCTCCCCACCCCTCTCCCAACTCCTTCCCCACCTGCAGCCCGCCCCGACCCCCAACGTCCCGAACGTACACTGATGGACACCCATTCCCGAGTTCGGAGGCTGTTTAGGGATTGGCCGGTTCTGAGGGGAGTGGTAGCGCATGAGATGGGCGAGTATTGGGAGTTGTTGAACTTGCCTGGCCAGGGGAGGGGAGGGGAGGGGGGATACGATAATCTGCTAGTGGGGTATTAGAATGAGACTATCATACTCTATGTTCTATGCTTGGATAATAAGTACTTGATCTGTTGTTGTCTCGACTGCTCGGAAAATGTCTGCATGTTCTTGTGTTGTCGTACACCTTCTCGGCATGATGATGATGCTGATGATCGGCCGGCATCTTCCACACTTGGTTTACACGACCACTATACTCCAGCCGAGTCATCTGTACTTTTCTCCTGCTAATGCTTTCACTGTTTATGATCATGATCTCTGATGTGCCGGACAGAGGTCCAACTGCCTAGCCCTCCATGGCCAGGTCATGTCAAGTAAGACCCTGCCGCTGCGAGTGCCCGGTGTATTCCCCCTTGTCAAACATCGATTCCTGTCTGCTCCCGATCCATGTGCTGTTTTCTATAGGCCAATCACTAGTACTCGTGCTGGCATCTGGCTTATCTTGCTGGCTGAACTTGGGGGCGTGGGGGTTACCTAGCCAACTGACGACTGTGCACGAGAGCAAATGAGCAAATGGTTAAAGCATAACTTGTTCCTTGTTCCTTGTTCCCTGACCATCATCTCCCCCGCGAGGCTGGCAAAACATGCCGTTCTTTAGCGAGAAACGCTCGCTACTCCCCCAGGCCGACCCCGCTGATCGACGAGCGCCCCCACGGCGTCGGGTTCTCAAGCGTGTGCTCGTAGGCTTATACCTCACGGGACTCGTCGCCCTCCTCTACCGGCACGGGCTGTCGTTCGCCCCCTCCCACCAGAAAGGGAAGGTGCTCGACTTTGGCGCTGATCAGGAAGAGGCTAGGCGCACTATGGCCAGGCTGTTGGGGATGAATGATGAGGTTGCTGGGTTCTGGATGGGGGGGATGCAGGAGAAGACTATCGGCTGGAAGGAAGCTCAGGATCTGTTTATGTACGTCTCCCCTTGCATCTTGAGAACTGAATAACATCCCTCGCAGTACGATCCCGACAAACGACTCTGCACACGCTCGGTCCGTGCTCCTCGCCAGCACGCCGCACCGTGCCGCCTCCGAAGGCGACCTGATAACGACCCTTCACGTGCTCTCGCACTTCCAGTCCAAGTTCGGGATTCCCGTACCCTCCGATCCGCCCATCTATGACGCCGGTTCCCCCGCTTCGCAGAGCGCGACGCTGAGCGTGAGCAGGTTTGGGCAGAAGCCTTCGGCATGGATCGATAAGTACTATCCGGTGATGAACGAGCCTGTCAAAGGCGGGCAGAGTGTCGAAGTATGGGAGGGGGACGCGCTCCTCTGGTCCGCACCGTTGGAGGAGATCCCCCTTCCCGGCGACGCGGGAGGAGAATACGCAGAGTCCGTCGGGCCCTGGCATGGGCTAAGCAAGAACGGGAGCGCCTCCGGCCCACTTGTGTACGCGGGGTACGGCACGCCGAGAGAACTTGCTAGCGCGCTCTCTGCCCTCCAGGCCAAGGGAGTCGACACGGAGGACTGTATCGCCCTCGTCCAGTATGGAAAGCTCTTCCGGGGACTGAAGGTCAAGGCTGCTGAGGAAGCGGGCTGCTCTGCTTGCCTGATCTACTCTGACCCGGTGGACGATAACGGTGTCCTCTCCCCTCCGTATGAGGAGTACCCTGCTGGTCCTGCACGCGCGCCGACAGCGATCCAGAGAGGAAGCGTACAGTACCTCAGCGTGTACCCTGGTGATCCTACTACTCCTGGCCAGCCGGCGTATCCGAACAGTACGAGGCTGGACGGGGGGAACATCCCCGGTATCCCGAGCTTGCCGCTGTCGATGGCTAACGCGGAAAAGCTCAAGCTGCTCGCGAAGAAGGGCGCGGTCGTGAAGGTCGTGAATAAGGGTGGGTCGCGCTCGTTCCCGGAAGGGATGATGCTGATCCAGAAGCATCTAGTCAACGACCATGTTATGCCTATCTGGAACGCGATGGCCGCTATCCCGGGACACATCGCCGACGAAGTCGTCGTCATCGGCAACCACAGAGACGGTGCGTCTTCCTCACCTTCTTCTGCTCCGCCACTCGTTAACGGGACGTAGCATGGGTGATGGGCGCCGCCGACCCTACTTCGGGGGGCGCGACGGTGCACGAGATCGTTGAGGGGTTCTCGGTGTTGTTGAAGAAAGGGTGGAAGCCGCTCAGGACCATCCTGTTCGCTAGCTGGGATGCTGAGGAGGTGTGTTCAGTCTAACCCAACAAAGGAGTCGATTGCTCATACCGTTGTCTAGTACGGACTCATCGGCTCCACCGAATGGGGCGAAGACTTCGCCTCCTGGATAGAGGAACACGTCGTGGCCTACCTAAACGTCGACGTTGCCGCCTCCGGCTCGCGCTTCCACATCGGTGCCTCACCCTCTCTCGCCCATCTCGCACGGTCGAGCGCCGAGCGCGTACCTCATCCTACAGACCCCGGGCGCAGCCTGTGGGACGCGACGAAGGATTCTGGGATATACACTGCCCGCCCGGGGTTCGTCCTCTCCCCCGAAGAAGCGGGGATGTTCAGGGACGAACGGCTTTCCTGGGTGGACGAGGAGCATTCCCTCCGCACCTCCATGCCCAGCAGTGCAGAGTACACCGCCGTGTCTGCGCTGGGGAGCGGGTCAGACTACACCGTCTTCCTCCAGCATATTGGGGTCGCGAGCACGGACGGAGGGTTTGGAGCCACAGTTTCCGACCCGGTGTATCATTATCATTCGGTGTACGATTCTGTAGGGTGGATGGAGAGGTTCGGTGACCCGGGATATCATCGGCATGTGCGTCTTTCCGGCTTTCCGTTTCCCACTTTCTAGAGGGAACTGAGTGCGATATACATAGGCGGCTGTGGCAAAGTATCTCGGCTTGACGGCACTGAGGATGTCGGACACGATCATTCTGCCGATCAATACGACGCAGTACGCGGCTGAGATCTCTTGGTATCTTCAAAAGTAGGCCCTCTCACACCTCCGAAGCGGAAAGCTCACGATCCCCTAGGGTAGAGGCTATCGCTGTAGCCCAGTCGTTCGAGTTCGACTTCTCCGCTCTGCGCGAATCGATCTCCTCTCTCCAAACGGCCTCCGTCGCGCTGGACAACGAGAAAGTGACCGCCGAGTCCGAGCTACTCAAGGAGCTTAAAAAGCTGAAACACCGGCCTCACGCCTGCCTCGCCAAACTGGGCAACTTCCTCAAACGCCTCCTGGGAATGCACCCCGAGCCGGCTCAAGTGCGAGTGCCAAAAGCGCTGCTGAAGGCTGTGAAGAGGGTCAGGAGGGTTAACAAGCAGCTGAGCAGCTTTGAGCGGGCATTCATAAGCCCGGAGGGGCTGAGGCACAGGGAGTGGTATAAGAATGTGCTCGTTGCTCCGGGCTTATGGCTTGGTGAGCTTTTCCTGCTTATAACCTTTGCCCGTGGCACTCGGCCTGACGTTGTCTAGGGTATGGCGCGACGACCTTCCCGGGGCTTACGGAAGCGTTCACGATTGAGCATGACTCGGAGCTGGCAAAGTCCGAAGCGGCGAGACTTGTCCTGTTGATTAATGGTGCTGTTGAGCGGCTGGAGGTCAAGGCTGCTGGATGCCATTCTGCTTGATGTATAGGAAATGTGGACATGAAAATGTGGATGGATATACATGCCCTCTGTTCTTGGATTAACATACACAATCAATTGTAAGCTGGTTGATATCGATGTTATGATGTTGACCGAGAGATGAACCTGATTTGGTACTCGTCTTTTCCCACAAATTGGAAAACCTACGCGGTACCGAGCAAGTAAAGTGTGCTTCTGGAAGAGACATCCTGCGCGGAGTCTGCTTCATTCTGGCTTGTGCAACGCTTCGCAAGATGACGCAACGCTCCGGTGATATCAAATCACGGCCCACACCCACCCACTCACACACGCTTCGTATCCGTATCCATTCCCGTATCCATGCTCAAATTCAGCTTCAGGGCGGACATTTTATCTAGATTTTCACAGGAAAGTACGTCGAAAAAAGTGAGTAGCGCAGAGTGGGCTGGGTGGGCTTGACGACTGCTCCCCACCGGCAGACGGTTGCCGCGTTTCATGTTTTTCTTTTCCCTTTTTTTCAGGTCCTGCTGACGAAGTCGGAGAGGAAGGGAAAGTGAACAGATGGGGATGATGGGCTGATCACAACTGATTCTGGTCTGGCCCAGGTGTGTGCGTGTGTCGAAGCTGTACTGGCAGATCGGATCGTTACGAGGTTCGTAGAATTACGTGCCCGATGGTCGCGATAGCATGTATACCGTACTACGTGCACATATTCGTGAACTCGTATAAGGGGATATTTTCCTGTTCAGTTGGGTGGCATGTGCGTCGTCGTCGAATCGTGAGCAGATCTGCCTGTGATCTGCATAATGCCGAGTGGACGAAGGGTCCTTTGCTGGAACTCTCCGAAGAACGCTGAGAAAAAATAGAGTGAAAGTACTGGTTTTTTCAGCTGCGTCGATCCACGAGGAGAAGATATATGCGCATATACTTGACTCGACTGCCTCAATCCCTGTGTGCTCAAGTACCGCTGCTCACCCCTTCTCCCCTCCTTCCTTCTCAACCACCACCACCACCAAGACGCTGAGCACGATGCCTCCCCCTCCTCCTCCCCCTTCCCGTCCTCGCTCTCCTCCTCCCTGTCCTCCCCCTCCCCCTCCTTCCCCAGTACATCATTCCTTCCCCACCACCCCCGAGCCCATCTCAGCCGCAGCATCCACACCGGCGCTGCCACAGAGGGACTACACCCCCGTCCTCCCCCTCGTACTCGCCTCCCACTCCGACATCACCGGCATGCTCCGCTCCCTCTTCCGCGTCCTGTCGTGGGTCAGCGCAGCAGGCGGCGTAGCGGGGTTCATCTACCACGTATGTCCACTCTCTGTCTCTATAGCATAGCACGAGGTTACTCACTATGTGCAGAAATGGGTCTTACCTAGGTTGGACGAGACGCTCGCACGTCGTGCAGGGCTCAAAGCGCACGCCTTAGTGCTGGCAGCACGCCTCTCCTCCCAGCTACAAGCCCTGCACGCAGCGCAACTCGCTGCCCACTCCCAGCCTTCTGCGTCCCTCTCCCCCCTCACTCCCGCTCTCGACCACCTGAAAACGAGCCATTCCTCGCAAAAAGCGCTCCAGACGCTGTCAGAACTGACAGGATACGTCTCTTCCCGCACTTATGGCCCTCTCCGCACACACGGCCAGAATCAGGCATGGGAGGACGCACTCGCCAAGTGGGAACGGGAGGCCGAGGGAGTGCAGAGGGAGATGAGGGCTGCCCGGGGACTGGTCCTTAATCGGTGAGTTGCCCTCCGTTTGGGGCGTATGACCGCTCATCGGTTATAGGAGGAGCTTTGCCCCTGTTGCTTGAGCTGCTGGCTGTTCACGTTCAACCGGCTCCTACGCCAGCTCATGCACCCACTCACCACGGCGGAAACGCCTAAAAGTACCATAAGACCTGCGATCGACGATAGACGTACATCTTCCCCCCACCCTTCGATCATCCACTACCCGACATAGCACGCACCAATAATCCGCCTTTCTCTTTACAACTTCGCGTCCCAATCCCAGTCTGTCCGAGTCCGAGTCCATCCACAATACGCATGCGAACAAAATTCCAGATCCCGTCTCAAGCATCCTCCGTTTAATACCCTTCGTGCACATATGTATCTTTCTTTGGTCGCCTTGTCCCGCCATCGATTCGTCTCTTTTGCTGCCTTACGTCCTAGCCAATATCGATACCGTCGGCATCGGCATCTGTACTCAGTCCATATGGTGAACGGCCGTGACTCTCCGGCTTTCTTTGGGAGAGCGATAGAGGAGTGTCTTGTACCCGTCTGCGACCTATGGCGAAGATCGAGCAGGAGAGCAGGTGTCGCTGAACAGTTGAGTTGTTGAGGTGCTAGAGTGTAGTGAGGGGGAACACGGCGTAGCGATGTAGTGAGTCAGTAAGGAGCGAGACCGAAGTACGCAGCAGCGAACGTTAATCCTAATCCTATTTCTTGTACTATCTCGACGTTCCCCTAGCTCAAAGTGTCCTACATTGTCCCGCGCTTTGCCCGATCCCATCGTACCATTGCTTCCAATCACCCTTTCCTGCATGCTCGACACCCTCCCCCTCCCTGCCTTCCCATCCCCGCGGTTACTCCGCCGGTTCTTCCTGGACGACCCCCAAGCCCTTAACCCTGTCAAACCACTCCCTCACGATCGGCGCCCGGCTCACGTTAGACGAGGGGAACATGTCGAGGATCGTCTCTGTATCGACGGGGTTTGCGCGCTGGAACCAGAGGAGGGTGGAGAGCAGGACGAGGTCGGGGTATGTTACTGGGAGGGGGTTAGTGTGTTGTGGGAGAGGAAGCGAAGGGCAGGAGGAGGGGGAATAGCAAGGAGGGAGGGTAGGAGGAAAAGAAGTTAGAATGGGGTAACCCGGGAGAGCAGCCAAGGAGAGCAGGAAGGGAAAGCGACAAGAGATGATACGAAGGGACAGCAGTAGGACAGTGTGCAATAACAGAGAAAAGCAAGGTCGGAAAACACTCACCCTCTTCTCCCGCCAAATACGGTCCAAACTGCGCCAAATTCCTCGCCACAACCCCCAACGGCCTTCTAATCTGGTCAACCGTCTCCCCCCTCCCCACATCCTCCAGCTTCATACCCAGGTCTTCCTCTCTCGTCCTGACGAAAAACACCTTCCCCCTCTCATCGAGTATGTTCGCCACGCGAGGGGCAAAGAGGTTCCATACGGATTCGACGAGGACGGTGTCGTTGTACAGTTTGAAGAAGTGTGCTGACTGCGGGTTTGGGAGGAGGGAAGGAGTGGGGAAGTGGGCTTCTAGGTACCGCACGATCTCCCAGGAGTCGAACACCCAGGTTTGGCCGTGCTGGATCACTGGCAGGGTTACGGTCTTCGCTTCGGGCTGGGTGTGACCTAGGAGGGGCTTGATATCCGGGTACGAGACTGCGGGGCTCGTGTTAGACAGTGTAGAGAGGAAGGGGAGGGGGGGGGGGAAGGACACACCCCAGACAGTACGGAACGGGACATGCTTGTATTGTAGAGCCAGCCGGGCTTTCCAGCAGTGAGGTGACCAGCAGGTGTTAGGCGTCGCGCATTTCAGGTCGTAGAATATGACTGTACCTGGATCGGCTGTCGTCGGGTTTGGGGCGGACATCGTCTATGGTGGTGGTAGTAGTAGTATAGACGGTGGGGCCGAGTGCAGCAACAGAGTTGTATTTATGGACTGCGCTGTGCCAATGAGCGATAACATTCATTGCGCCATCGTCGAGAATAGCTGGTGACAGCGTGCACAGAACCACCGTTGGGCGCCTGTTTGGCTTACTTGAGGTCTGTCGTAACCCTTCTTTGAGCGCTTCTTGAGCTGTTGAATGACTTTATTTAATTATTCAACAAAAGCAGAAATAAATATGTACACCGATTGTCAGAACAGTCGCCAGCATTACATTGATATCTGATTATGTTATTTCAGCAGATCAATGATGACTAGTGCGGGGAAGGGAAGGGAAGAGTCCCACGAGAAATGAATAGCTCGCATCATCATTCATCCCTTCTCTCATTGTCGACGTCCACCATTCCACCCCCACATCTACAAGTCTCTTGACTATGCTGCTCCACACTGGGAATGAGTAACCGGCCCGTAATATCCTCCTAGCAGAACATTCCTGCCAAGGATATCGATGAACAGTACATAAACCTCTCTTCAGAAAGTAAGATGTCACCTCCATCCTCCACACCCTTCATACCCCCCACGCACGCAAGATGATCGAACCGCAGTCCGTTCCCTGCTGGGCCGACCTCCCCCCCGTCCCCGGTTTCCCACACGGCACCGCCTGGTCCATCTGGGGCTCCCAAGACCAGCTCGGAGCACTGAACATGCTCACTCCCTGTGTCGTCCGTTCCGCCTTGGGGGAAGTCACCACCGGCGAACGGTATCAACTTGATTGGTCCCTGTCTGACCCGCTCCACCCGTCCCCTACTCGGGTCCCCCTGGCGCACAAGGTCATCTGCACGGATGGACCGGGCTGGTGGGGGTGTGATGATGAGATTCATATCAATACGCAGAGCTCGAGCCAGTGGGATGGGTTTAAGCACTGTGCGACGAAGGAAGGGGTGTTGTATGGCGGGTTGAAGCTGGAGGACGTGAAGCAAGGGAAGGAGGTGATGAGGAATGGGACGCATCGTTAGTCCCTCCCATGCACGGAGTACTACTTCAAGCCTTCAGACGCTGATACACGGTAGACTGGGTCGAGGCAGGGGGCATCGCCGGCCGCGGAGTGCTACTCGACTGGGCCCGCTGGCGTCTCCTCACAGACCAAACCCTGCCGAAAGCGTGCACAGAAACGAACGTCCCCATCTCCGAGCTGCTCCAAGTCGCGTCCTTCCAAGGTACCGTCGTCAAGCCGGGTGACATCCTCTTCGTCAGGTTTGGCATGCACCTGTGGTACGAAGCTGCCAGTGTGGAGGAACGGAGTTGGGCGTTTAGGGAGAATGGGGGAAAGTGGATAGGCGTTAGGGCGGATGAGGAGGCGAAGAAGTGGATATGGGACTCTCATTTGGCCGCTGTGGTGGGGGACAATGTCGCTTTTGAACGTGAGCCCGTGTCTGGCTGCAAGGGGGGAACTGACGGTTGATGGCTGGTGTAGAGTGCCCTGGGATCACCGGTGACGGACTGCATCATTGGCTTCTCCCCCTGGCGGGCATTCCCATAGGAGAGATGTTCTATCTCGAGAAACTGGCCAAGGCTTGGTACGTTTACCCCATATCGGAGGGTATGTTCTGACGCGAAGATGTGCAGCGAGAAACAGAACAAGTGGACGTTCTTCTTCACTAGTGCGCCGCTGAACGTCCCTGGCGGAGTTGCATCGACGCCGAATGCTATTGCTATCCTGTGAGGCTCAGAGAGAGGACAGGCGGGAGACAGTCGTGATCAGGATTGCGTACCACTACATGTACAGATACACATCATGCAGGAATGAATACAACGCACAGTCCAAGGAGAAATTCGAATAACCAAGCAAGCGATAACGAATCAGAACAAGAACAAGAAACAAACCAGGTCAGACTTCGATCTTCACGTCGATCACTTCTGGCGCCAGGTGAGCGTCGGGCAAGGGAGGACCGGAAAGCGCATCAGGTGCTCGGTGCCATGTACGTTGGACGACCTTGCGTCGTACTTCGACACGTTCCATATCCCTTCTTATATTCCGCTCGCGAAGGGTGAGATCCTGCAGGTTCTCCTCCTGGCATCGGAGTCAGCATATGCCTACACGAACGGAAGGTGACGGACCTCCAGCGCTTTCGCCCGCGCTACCACTTCGACATGGGCCTTGTCCCAACCCCGATGACGATCACATTTGAGTCCCTCCTGGCACACCTCGGCCACCTCGCTGGGGTCCACAGCGTCGATCTCGTCCCATCCACAACCCAGGCGTTCGTCGTACCCGCAAATGCCCTCGTCCTTCTGCTCGTGTTTCCACCGACTCACGATAGCGTCAACGATGCGCTCGCGCCGTTCCCACGTCTCTAACCGGCGCTCGCTCTCGGCACGCTCGTCCAGCACCTGTTGCAACGGCTCTTCGAGCATGGCCAATTGCGCGTCTTCCCCCTTGCCCTGGCCACTGACGCGGCCAGTGACAGGATCCACGCGGCCCTCGGGTCGCTTAGCACCTTCCACGACTTTCTTGATAAGAGCTTGAACAGACTTGGGCTGCATGTTGTAGATCTCTTCCACTCGCGCCTGGCCGCATTCGTCTGAGCAGTACTTGGAAGCTGGAAGGCGGGAGGGATTCGTGCAAGAGGGATATCGGGCGCATGGACGTTTGTGCGTCGTGTTCAGTGTAGCATCGGCTGGATAATAGTGAATACCGACGAACTCGGAGTGGCTATTGTACGCACCAGCAATGCATCTCGGGCAGAAGAACTTATCAATGAGATCTGCTTGCTCTTCTTCCAGCCCCACGCAAGCAGGATGATACCAGTTATCGCACCTTTTCATCCTGTAAGTACACGGCGTTCGTATCACGGATTATGAAGACTCACTTGTCGCACCCGATCATAAACCTCTCCTCGTCATACAACGTCTCACACACGCAATACAGCCGATCGTCCTTCTCTTTGTCTTCCTCGTCGTCGGCCTTCGCGGGCTCTGGAGTCTCTTGTGGCGGTTCGAGTGAGGCCACACGGGCCGTTTGCTTCCCGCTAGACTTCTTTGCCTTTGTTTTGGCCGCCGGTACAGGCGAGGCATCCGCCGCTCGCGGCTTTGTTACATCCTTGTCCTTGGCGACCGGTGTCTTACTTGAATCCTTCGCCTTAGACTTGGACTTCGATTCTGTCTTGGATGTGGAATTCGATGCCTTATGATGACTCTTGGCTTTCGACTTGTTTGGCTTGCCCTTCGAAACGGCCGCTTTCTCTGCGGCAACCCCTACGGCTTCAGAGAGAATGCTTGTACCCCTTGGAACGTCTGGCGTTGGCTCTGGCCCGTCAACAACATCAACCTCAACATCGTCCTTGCCTGCCACCGCCGGTGTCTCTGACTTCACGGATGGATGAAGCGCCGCATCCACAAGGCTCGTCAATTGTGTTGATTCGGGCACCTTAATGTCATTGCCAGAAGTCGGCAGCGCGTCGGGTGGTTGCCTGATGATGCTTGACACGGGAGGGGAAGGTACGTCAACGTTCAGGACCGGACTTGTCGGTTCTTCTTTGGTCTCATTCCGGAGGACGATTGGTGCTGGCGACGGTTCGACACGAAGGACAATCGGCGCTGGGGATGGTTCCGCATCTGGCAATGTAGAACGTCTCGGGATTGTCGGAGCGGGTGAGGGCTCGACGGCGTCCGTTGCAAGAGGCACGGTTGAGGCGAGTGAAGGTGAGCGATCGACGATGGGGAGTCTGGTTTCGACTGGGGTTTGATGCGGGACAGAAACAGTCGCTGCTGGTGACTCCGAAACGATGTCTATATCCATGTCGGCAGGAGGTTCTGCTTTGACCTCGACCTCTACCACAAGCTTCGGATTCGGCTTCTGCGGCTCAGACTGTGCTGTCGTCGCATCTGCCGGAGGTGCAAAATTTTCTTCAGGTGCAGGACCTTGTTCAACTTCCAGGACTTTTGCAGCAGCTATCTGAGCTTTGACAGGCTGTTCCATCTGATGGGATTCGTCATTTCGCGGTATGGTGGTAGGTTCCTGAAGCAAAGGCACTTCGTCTCTTGGCTTTGTTGATTCTGAAGCATCCGGCGGCGGCAATCCGTGGACCCCATTGTTCGTCATCGTCTCATGAACGGGCTCCTCTCTGGTCGCCTCCTCGACCTTCAAGATGACAGGCGAAGTCTTTACGTCGCTCGTTGCACTCTCAGGCATTTTTGCCACCCACCTTTCACCCGACTGCTTACGCCTTTCCTCCTCCCGCAATGCCATCTCAACCACTGAGCTCGTCTCCGTACGTGGCACAGCGTAGGGAGTGGCGATGATCGGCTCTCGATTACCAGATACTGGTCGAGATCCATACGGAGACTGCGAATGGCGCGCCGGTAGGAACGCGTATGACGATGTTGGGGAATGATATGGCTGATATGGAGCGGGTGGAGGCGCATAGGATGGATGATGGGACTCTGCATGCGGGGAAACTCGCTCGTGCTCCCGTGCAGGGCTCGTCGAATAACGCATATAAGATGGTGGGTATGCATACGACGATGGTGCGGGAGCGTGTTGATAATATTGTTGACGCGGGAAATGCTCACCGGAGCTCGGTGTATGCGTTGCCTGAGGGGGCGTATGTCGACGTGGAGGATGCGTATGAGGTGGTTGGGCGTAGTAGTGGGGTTCCACAGGGGGCTCGCGTGAATAGTGGATATACACGTCCGGTAACGGTGGCAGCGATGGTGGCAGCGAGTGGCTGGGCGATAGATGGGGTGGAGGAGGAACTGGTTCGTATGTCTCTCGCATATCGGAGTATCCATATCGGCTTCTGACATCCCTCTCCCGGTCTGTTGGGTCCACGACACCTTCATCCGAGCGTTTCCTCTTCATGCCGGTGACACCGAGAGATGTGGGCAGCTCAGGTGATCGTGAGTGTGAGGAGGTTGATTGGATAGAGTGACGAGAGTAAGGGCGCTCATATGCCTGATAGGCACTCGGGGGTGTATGTCCATACGTTGGAAGGTGGGCTGGCGGGTATGCATAGCTCGACGCTGGGGGTGGGTAGCCAGCATATTGAGTGTGCGGACTCGACATCGGAGGCGGGTAGTAGGTGACGTGGGCGTAGTACGTAGCGTCTTCATGCCGACCGTTGTCCTCAACGGATCCATATCGGTGTTTGGGCGAAGAAAGTCCAGCAGTAACCTCTGCTAAAGATGGCAGCGCTTCTGCCTTGCCCGCCGGGCTGGGGCTGCCAGATGGGCCATCAAGGAGGGAGGATATTGCCATCCGCGACGCCATTGTGGTAGTCGTAGATACGATATCTGATGAATATAGAGAAAAGCAATGCGACGTTACACGTAACGTGTATTGTGGGAGGTGGATTGAAGTTCTGGTGGAGGACGACGAGCAAGAGGATTTGGTCAGCGTCAAGCGACCACAGGGCAGCGACCAGCCAGCTTGAGTCGACGCGGGCGGGTTGAACGATCACTGATCGAGCGGAGGAACTTTCGCTTCCGCTCGTTGTTGAACTATAGCACAGACCGATAACAAGCGCAACGTTGTCTTTCTCTTAACTACTAGCTTGAACGAATCATTGCTAACAAAGTTTTGTGATCTACATGCATAGCTTATCGTATGTGACTTGCACACAATTGGGAATGTTACTGGTTCCTGTGCGGCCGCATACCTTTCGATTCAATCGGGGGGAAATGAAGTTCCTATAATCCGGCGACTCGCACTGCGTTCATCACCGGTACTGCCAGCTATCTCATCAACGGAATGTCAACGTTCATCAGTGGGTTTATTGGGCGATTGAGGAGATCAGCGACCCTCTTAAACTCTTATGTACGCTGTGCTAACAGGGTGTCCGTTGTCAACGTCTATTTGTGACGCTGCAAGTACCCTGTACACCCTGAGCTGCAGGCAGGGCGCCTATTTTGTTTTGTTGCTTGTCAGCCTCCTGCTCGACATGGGAAACAACTCTGTATGTGGCTTACAACTGAGTCGCACCAGTCGTATAACTTGCTAACACCGATCTTCAAATTCAGCCTGAACAGGCGCGTGCTTCACCGCATATTGAGACCTCCAACACTGGCGATGAGAAGAGGACTGATACCAACACTCCCTTGCAAGACACTCAACCATGGGGCCGGCCGGCAGTGGATCGAAATTTTGCGAACGATCTTCCTTCGTGGATAGGCAAGGGCGACAATTCGCCTGTCTGGTCGTTATACAATCGTAGAGCTGCAGATGTACATGGCACAAGAATCGAGAAATGGGACGCGAACATGGATGTGCTGCTTGTTTTTGTGCGCTCTGAGCCTGTGGATCCACGAGTTTCCCAGCTGACGAGCTTGCAGTCCGCCCTTTTCTCCGCTGTGCTGACGGCTTTCCTGGTCGCGTCCTTGGGCGCGTTGTTCCCCCACAACTCTCAGCACACGGTCGATGCTCTGGTCGTCCTCTCCGCTCAGATTGGAGCGCTTAACAATCCCGGAGTTGTCCCACCGGAGCCCTACCAAATACCCAATTCGTTTGTACCGACAACGATGTCGGTATGCATCAATGGGTTATGGCTCATCAGTCTAACCATAAGCCTGTTCACATCAGTTGTCGCCATGCTCGCTAAGCAATGGTTCGGCGCATACAGCGCTGATCTTTCCTCCGTCGAGATGGAACAAGCGCGACAACGACAGTTCCGATATACAGGAATCATTGTATGGCACGTGCATACAATGGTGAACTTCCTTCCTATTCTGCTCCACATTGCCGTCTTTATCTTCCTCGTTGGATTCATCGTATATCCATGGGGAGTTAACACCGTATTGACGGCCATAATGGCCACGATCTGGTTATCTGCTGGAATACTTTACGTGCTCGTCTCGTTGGCACCTATCATTTTCACGAGCTGTCCATACAAATCTCAGCTTACATCCGCATTCGAGCTTGCGACTGGATTTCGGTTTCGACACCTCCGTCCTACTCGAACTCTAAACTCACTTCGTCAAGGGTGGAATCTGCGCCGACATATCTTTTACTGGGTCATGGATATCCAAGATATATTGCAGAGAATCGGTGACGAATTTCCTTGGTTGAATCGCCGAGCAGAGATCTGGATCAACCAGAATCAAGCATTTGTCGATACAGGTGCTATAGGTTGGCTTGAACGCACCTGCACGGATGAAGACGAGAAGGAGACAGTTCTTTGTGCTGCGTTCGGTTGGAGTTGGCATCCAACATTCGAACAATATCGCAAAGTCTTCATGCAAACCGCTCGAAGAGCAATTTCTCGCCTCCTCCAGCCTGGATCAGAGCAACTGCATTGCACGATGACTTGTCCAACTGAAGCCGAAGATCTACTGGTGCGACTTGCGATATTTACGACCTTTGATCCGAACATGTTGCCCCCAGGGTTGCCTCGTTCATGGCTCTCTGAGCCTTGGACCATGTTGGAGCCCGCATTCGAGGACAACAGTCGTGGCGCAATGATTTGTTTTGGGTCTTTGCTCCTAACTGTCTTCAACACGCGTGCCTCTTCGCCCAATTTTGAATGGGACCACTCGGACTTGATCGTCGGTTTCAATCCATTCTGTATGGCATTGAATGACCCCAGCAAGCCAGCGTCGCTCTTCGGTGCATGTATGGCATTTGAATATCTTCGCCTGGCAAAGCTTCAAGGACTATTATCGACGATGGCTCTGCAGTCTCGGCGCAGCAACATCCAGGGTGGCAGATTAACAGGCACGGGCGAGCTGGCCCTCTTGGAGTTCACAATGAGATTTATGTCAACCAGCAAAGACATTCCAACACCTCTGTTGAATGTCGTTTCCGCTCTCTTGGGCGGCCCGACCGCCAGCCGACCTGAATGCCTAGACTATCCCGGTAGCACGATGCTGGAACCCAAAGCATCTTGGGTTTGTTGTCTCGAAGGAAAGATTTTGCAAGAAACTCGCGTCGCATTGATGTCTTATGCTTTGCACAACGTATCAAGCCTGCGACCAACGGATACTAGATTCCGATACACAGAGCATGACCACGCCTACACTCTCATGCAACACCTTCGACGCTTCTTCGAAGAGAAGAAGTTGCTCCACCCTCTCCGCACCGGGCCACTCCCAAAGCGAGAGTATTTGATGGCAAATTACGCGCTGGACATCAAAGTGGCAGAAAGCTGCGCAACTACCATGTTATATTCGGACATGTCGAACTTCGATGCGGAGACTTTCCTGGCCGCTCTGCAGATATTTGACCTACAGTCTGACATCGTCAAACAACTTGTCGGCAGACTTTTATCTGGCCCCATCAACCTTGTACCGAGGACCGACTTGCGTTTGCTGCTGAAGAAACCGTCTGTTCTCAGTTTTATACGCGCTGCTAGGGAAAATCAGGATCCACGAGCTGCGGAAATTACCACTCTGCTCGTATGGGCAATGCGCGTTGGCACGACTCAACAGCGCTATTGGTTGCGTGTTGTGCTCGCAAGTGGTTGGATAGGACTGCTGGAAGAATATGGGTACATGGTCCTACGGGTCGATGTGGATAAAAGTACACTCATGCAGGAGGCAATCTTACAATTCGGAGAAAGCATTATTCCCCACCTCTCCAAATTGTCCAGGATCGTTAACCAGTATCCGCCAGCTGTCATTATCCCGGGGTTCGATACATATTTGGAAAGAACATCGCCAGGCGAATCACCATCAACCGCTTTAACGGTGGACACCTCCCCTCGACTGCCTGTGTTAAACAGGGGGTCTGGGCAGCCGACTAGCCGAATGTGGAGGCCGCCTCGGTTGCGGGAGACAGATATCGAACTAGCTGGGGGAGATGAGGTCGCACAGGATGTTGGATCTCCAGACAAGTTGGACGAGAACGTGAAGAAAAGCAGCGTCAGTGTAGCCCTTGCTTCTCCAGAATCCGGAAGGAACGTATAATAAATTGTCTGATTAATGCTCATATTGTTGTGTCTGACGCCTCTGTTCATAGGTTACAAAGCGTGCGATGTAGGAGAGCGCCGATAGTGAACGAAAGCGCCCAAACTTGCAGCGAAGGGTCTGAACCCTCGTACACTGCTTTGGGGAAGATGCGATGCTAACACAGCTAGTGACGTCTTATTTCCGGAGCTGCTTCTCGAGATCCTGATTTCAGGGTTCAATCATAACGTAAATTCTCACATTGATCACCTCCTGAGCCGGAATTGTACGACCAACAATTGCACAGGTACGTTGTTGAGGCCCGAAGATAATAGAATCCACTGGAATCTACCCGAGGTGGGAGGATGGTGATGATGAAAGAAACTTGGCTTGGATGGGAGGAGCGACACCACCAGCGTCAGACACCAATACTCAATGCCCACCATAGATCATGCCTTCTGTGCGCGTGGATGGCGGTGAGCAGATCGATTCTCGTGATTGCGTCATTGATCAATCGGGATGGTCTTGTTGACGTGGTCTCATCCAAGCCTTCGGTGGTGAAGCTTGCCGATAACCGTGTGGTCGAGACAACATGACGTGAAAATCTCTCACCTGCGACTCAAACAAAGCGTTCCTTTGAATCTGGCACCACGATCCTCTTACGACACGTCCAGACGGCGGAACCTTGTGTTTCTCTTATGTCCGTGTGTTGCATAGCAACGAGGGGCGGTGCTCGGTCCGTTGCCGTTCAGGAATCTCTGCGGCAAGGGTCTTCCTTTTCACTTCTTCTTGCTTTTTGCCTTGTTTGACCGGTCATTTCCTTCTTCTGGCTTTGTCGACATGAACAAGTAATGTTGAGAGGGTCGGCGCTTGTATGGAGCTGAGTAAGGGACCGGAAGCAGGACCTGGCGTCGACGCCGCAGGTTGGTTGTGTCTTCGTCCTCCTGCCTCCTCACCCAGAATGGCACTGGATCCACTCTTCTCTCTCATCACTTCTGCCGTTCAATCCAGCATTTTTGTCGATCAAGGGCTTCATGCTGTATTCACTCAGCTGCGAACTCCGACAGCATATTGACGGCTTCAACTACGCTCTGGCCGCCGAGAAGCGTGTTCTTCATGATGTGGTTAATGTCTGAAACCGCTTATTTCGCGGCTGGATGGTTCGATGGCCTAATTATCTGTGCTTCTGAAGATAGGAGCTGAGAGCTAGAAGCTCATCCTTATCGGTGCGTCCCGGCTTAGATTACCCATCTCCAGGTGGTCTATAGCCCTATTGCTTTCGTGTTGCGTCGAACACAACAACACTCGAAACACAGCTAAAACAACTCCTGCTATCGTTGCTAATAGGAACCCGATGTAGGGGTGCAAGAAGCTGGATGATAGTATTGTCGACACGGCGCCAGCGGTGCTGCTGCTTCACAGTGATCACTGGCGCAAATCCGGCTGTCCAGACTCTCGGTGCGGCCGCTGCTTCTCTCCTTACGTCCTTACAAACACGACACGCCCGGTCCTCGTGTCTCGGCGCGGGGAAGTGTTTGGCAACGTGGGCAGGCCCTCGTTGCTAACCACCGGGAAAGCGGACAGGCTCGGAGGCGGTGGTCGACCCTCGGAAAGCGATGCGTGGGGTCGGGAACGGGTGGCAGTGCCGACTCACTCTGTTGCGGCCTTAGAGCGGCATTTGCAACTGGGCCACGAACAATTAATCAATGTATGTCGAATCGTTTCTCCTCCACGCTGATAATTGAGAGCCGCCTGACAGTACGCTTGGCCTGGTAGTCTGCAGCAGTGCCTCGTGGACGTGCGGGGGAAGCGCTCCCTCCCTCTTCCATCTGCGTACACCACCGCCGTATCGACATGACAACCTTCTCTCGTCGGGACCGGCGCAGGCTGTCTCGTCGGCGTGAAATCGTGTGGTCTCGTGGCACCCTTACCTGCTGAAGCCGCTGCTTCGTACGCAGGCGCTTACCGCATACAGCCGATGATGTCTGGCTGGTTCTACAATGGACCGCCTCAGCCCACCAGTCCATAAAACCCTGGCTGTTGAAGGCCTGATGTCCTCATTCCGCCCTCCTCCTCCTGCCTCGTCCTGTAATTCGACAGAAGTTGTTCCCCGCCATCGTCCTACGGCCCAAGTCCACGCACTCTCTCCCATTATTGCACCGGTCTGCAATGCCTTCCCACCGTTCTAATCAGAAGTCGCGGCAAGTAGCTGGCTCTACTGTACGCTATCCCTCCCTCCTTTCAGTGGGTCGAGCCTGACATTCTCCTCAGCCTTTCAGGGTCAAGTACCTCTGTCCTCACCCCGAGTGCAAGAACATGCAACCTCTCTCCTGCGGTTCCACCTACGCCCGGCACTACCGCTCCGCACATCTTAGGCAGCGCCCGTGGCATTGCACCTCTCCCCACTGCACATTGTAAGTTCAAGCAGCTTCACCGTTCCTCACACATGCTGAAATATTTCCAAGTGATACTACGCGGAAGACGCTCCTTCAGCAGCATTGGCTCCATGCCCATAATGTCGTCGTTGTCCTGAACAAACGTCCTCGCGGTACCTTGCCCGTCGTTCCTGCCCCGACAGAGGTTGAGGTCGATGTGAGTTGCTTCGCATACCCTGCCCAACAACCTTCTGACTCATTTGGCAGGATTTTGACAACATCATCTTCCGGCGCCCGGCTAAGGCGCATCGCTCCTGGTTTTCCCCACAGGCTCGCGAGCTCTCACCAAGCCACGAAGTCGCTCTGATGGCGGGACAGCTCGTTCTCCGTGCACCGCCTGGCAGTCGTCGTCCCTCTCTTACCGTCGAGACTAACTCCGCCATGGTTTTCTACAAGGCGCCCATGGTCATTCCCTCGGTGCCCCCGATTCCAAGTTTCTCCGCCCCGATTGCCTCATGCATGGCCCAGCTAGACCTGCAAGAAATGTACGATGGCGCCCTTCCCTACGCGGACTACTCGGGTTCGATGGGTTCAGTTCCCTATCCTGAGAACACAGTGTACAACTTGTACATCGAGCGGAGCTCGAGTGTGCCAACCTTCTCGGCTTACGGCTCCGCCACCGCGGTGGATAGTGCTGTGCCATGGGCTGCATGGATCACACCGACGTCGATGCCGGATAAGCAGCCCTACTACACCAACTGGGACATGCCAATGACCATCTCCACCATGTCCCCCGACCACTATACGGTCCACTCCACTCCTCTTACTCAGGCTTCCAGCCCCTCTAACTCTCCCACGCCGTTCCCTGAGGTCCTCGCCGACCAACCCGCGTTGGACCCCGAGCTCGAGAGCATCCTGAAGGACTTCGACGGACTTAGGACATTCGCTCACTTCTGATGTTGCTCGTTCATGTAGGAAGCGGGTATCTGGGCGCGCTGCCACGATTAGCATCTGCAGAACGACCAGATATGAGTTGCACGACAACACAACGCCTCTCAACACGATCTTCATGATTATTTCAGATTTTAAGGACTACATATCATGGGCTTGCACATGAGTGGGTGCTGGGTACTCCACTCACGGGCTTGGGACACTTACGACGACACTCGTTTTTTTTCACGCACCACTAATTAATCTGTTGTTGTACCGCTGTAACACCATTAATGTTGATGCTGATCACCATGACCCATTGATGTTAGGCATCAGAATCCAAGGAAACACGATTACATGGAATGGTACAGTTTCACCATATACAGCCACATGGCGCAAGTTCAATCCTCCAGCTCCACAGGAGGGAAGAAGTCCGGATCGTCCTCACTCTCGCTCTCCTCAATCCCACCATCCACATCTATTCCCTCATCCTCTGCATCCACAGTGTCCACACCGTTGACCCCAACACCCTCGTGGAATGGCATCGGTGCAAGATGCTGCCTATCCACCCTGATTTTGGCCCGTCTCGGCGGGGGCGGGGTTCCGCCGATGTCCACGTCCATCTCCTCAATCGCCCGCTTACGCCTGCGAATCTCATCTTCGTCTTCCTGAACACAAGAGGCCGTTAGCTCTATTCATGAACGACATGGGAGAGGAAACAGGTTGTTACGGGTAGAGGGAGAGGGAGAATAGAAATAAGGGGAGGAAAGCGGAGGAACGTACGATATCAAACTCGTCCTCCCTCTCCTCATAATCGATATTCTCTTCAAGCTCCTCAAAGGCAGGGGCAAACGCGCTCCAGTTCTCCTTTCGCAACGCACTCCAGAGGTTGATCCGCCCGTTATTGGACACACTAGCTATGAGCGGGAGGTAGGGATGCCACTGTTCTCGGGCACATCAGCGTTTGTGACAGGCAGAAACAGCGAGTAACGCACCGCAACATCCTCGACGCCCACTCCCCTATCCTCCAACACCTTCGCCAGTCCTCCCCTTCCACTCCTGTACCAGATAAACAGCTTATGACTCCCCTTGTCAGCGCTCCCCGCCAGTAAGCACTCTCCATCCGGACTCCAGCTCAAGCCCGTCCATGCCGAACGCCCAATCTGGTCCGAATAAGTATGCTCGATCGCTACGCCCGGCTCGTCTTCTTCTCCTTCTGCAGGAAGAGGCGAGATTGCAGGGATGGGAGAGGCAGCAGAGGTGAGGGTTATGGAGGGTGTGTGACCGTTCGGTTGAATAGGTGCAGGGGAATCAGGCGCAGGAGGAGTAGAGGCGGGAGGATGTGAGAAGTCGGGAAGGGTGACGCTGCACACGCGTACAGTGCGGTCTGTGAAGATAGCGCCAAAGTACCTGTCGCGCATCAGCACAAGAGTAATCCTGTCTGCCGGGTTTGGCATAGCGATGGACGGACCTTCCTGTCGGGTCCACCTCGAGCAGACGCATCGCCGCCTTCGTCTCCAACGAGCAGCTCAAGATCAACTACCACAACCCGACCTCAATCAGCCCCCGCGCACTCGTGCTACGCCTCACTCACCTGTTTGCTCGCAACATCGAATATCATCAGTCCACCGGCTGCTGTGCCTGCCCATACATACTGCCCATCGGGGGTAAAGCGAGCGGTTGTTACCCCAGTAGACCTGGAGTACTCTTCTTCCGCGTCGTAGAGGTACCACCTGCCTGCCAGTCTAGACTTACGCAGATCAACAAGAACGCATTCGTTTGTCGTCACCGTGGCGAGGATGACGTGTCTACCAAAACGCAAATATGTATGAGCTAGGCAGGTGTGAAGAACGGTAGGCGCACGATGTACGGGGGTGGAAGACGGCTCCAGTGAGGGGGGACTCAAACCATACTGTGTCGCGCTTGCACCCGGTGCGTGAGGGGACGGCGAGGTCCCATACTGCGCATGTGAAGTCTCTTGACGACGTAAGTAGATAGCGGGAATTCCTACTCCAGCTGCGGGTGGTCAGTCAGCATCATCCTCATCCTGCGCCAGATGTCGTGGAAGGCGCAGCGTCCAGCAGCTGTAAGACGCACGAGACAGAGACGACACCCTTCACATGCCCCTCCAACCTCCTCATAACCCTATAGGTATGCAAGTCCCACACCTCAACTGTCCCGTCATCCCTCCCCGCCGCCAAGAGCTGTCCATTCGGCGAGAACTGAGCTACGGAGGCGGAGGAGTCGAGGAAATGGGTGATCTTGTCCGGGTATTCTTGCGCTAGGGGACCTAGGATGCGTTGGGTTAGAAGAGAGGAATGGGAGTGAGATGAGGAGGCGTACTGAGTAGCTCGAGGTTCATCATCTTGCCAAATGATCAAGGACGCGTTGTCGAGGTCATGCGACGTACACTGGCACAATGGCACCTAACAGACCACGCCTGCGACACAATAGATCAGATAACGCGTCGTAATATAGTACAACACTGAGAGGAAATATTGTCCTCGTCGTCGTCGTCGTCCGTGTGGTACGCGTTGGAGAACGTCGTGGTCGCGCGCCTTCGTAGGGACGTCTCCACCTAAGCGCTCATGGTGGATGGAGCATACAACAAAATATCCGTTTCATCTAATAGTACTACACATCGTACATCATGTGTCATCGAAAATCCGCTCTCGTGCATTATCCCCGTGCATATCAATCCCACATCCACCCCACATCCTTCCATGAAAGAAAACATTATGTCGCCTTAACAGCCTCTGCCTGATTCGGCTGAGCCTCCACAGGTGCCTCATCCACAAAGTCCGGCTGAACGAGCGTGTCCTGCAAATAACTCGGTGTTGCTTCCTCTTCCACCTCCTGACTTAACGCATCCAGTTCCGCCTCCAGGTCCGCTTCGTCAAGCTCTTCGGGGACACCATATGACCGACCCATCGTTTCTTGGATCTCGTTTGCTTGTTCTAGGAGATCGGACAGCTCGTCGTGCATTGCCTGGTAAGTGTATCAGATCTGAATCCCATACCGAGCAACAACACATTAAGCCGAGAGAAACGGAGCGGGGGACCACCCAGAAAGGGGAGAACCAAGATAAAGAGAACGAAGGACGAACTACCCACATCAATCTTATCAACATCCAACCTTCCATACTGCTTCCTCAGCTCCTTATTCGCATTCCGCATAGCGTCTACAGTAGCCATCGTATTCCTCAGGTTATCAGTAGCGATAGCCGCGCTTTCCATGTTGAACGTCTGCTGTGTCAGCTGATCCAGTTGGCCTTCATACATCTTTTTCTGCTTCAAGACCGCCAGAGCGCGCTGCTGTACCGAGCGCTGCGTCCCCACGTGAGCCAACTCAACGACCATGAAGCTGTGGAAAAGCAGAGGACGCACCTTTCCAGGCCCGTCACGCATTCGCGACATCTGGTCTTTATACCGCGCCAGCTCCGTATCCAGCTTATGGATCTTGACTTCGATAGTGCCAATCCGCGCGTCGGTAGAAGCAATCGCATCCTGCAGATTTGGCCTTGGCTTCTTTGCTGTAGAGCCGAATATACGATTCATCGTGAATGGAAAGGAGAGGTCGAAAGAGAGAGGAGGTGGAAGTGCATGCCACACACGCACATACAACGCAGTCAATCATCGCTTTAGTGGCTGTGTGAACTGCACGTGATAATCAGCATAACAACGCTATAGTAACCATCCAGAACAAAGTACTTATACCCTCCCACCTCTCTCAACAACACTCCAACGCCCCGGTGGCTCTCACTTCCCCCCTCTACATAGCACCATGTCGCCAGAAGGGATGACTCCGATATTCGACGACTTCAACCTCGACCTCGTCATCACCGTTCTCTCCCACACCCTCTTCTCACCTTTCTTCCTCGCCTTTATCCCCATCCTCAACTTTGCTCGCGGGTCGAGCTGGGAGGACTCGACTCTCAGGTGGCCAGTCTACTGGCTTGGCGCTGTCTGCCTCTACCGTATGCCTGCTTCTTACTTTCTACTTCCTCTGTCTCCCCTCATCTCGGAATAGACTTCCTAGCCTTCACAGGCCGCGTACATAGGTCGGGAGGGACATGGCTCTTCAAACCCGCGCGGCTTGACTGGGGCGAGCAAATCGTGCTCATAACAGGTGGGGCGTCTGGCATTGGTCTGCTACTCGCAAACACCCTCGCAGTGCGCAACGTCATCGTTGTCGTCCTCGATCTCAAGGACAAGCTGGAGAGCGAGAACTGTACGTCCCCCTCCTCTTCCTTTTTTGAGCCATACTGACTGGACTGGGAAGATAACATCTATTATTATAAATGCGATGTATCTGATCCCGAAGCGGTGGACGCTGTCGCCGCCCGGATAAAAAAGGAAGTCGGCAACCCAACAGTGCTGATCAACAACGCGGCTATCGTTACTCCTTCGACGCTGCTCTCTGTAACCCCCACTGCCCTCTCCCGAACCTTCGCAGTCAACACCCTCTCGCACATTTACATCCTACGAGCGTTCCTCCCTCACCTGGTGGCAGAAAACGCAGGGCATGTAATTACGATATCCTCCGTGCTCGGACAGCAGGGTGTTGCCCACCTCGGCGCATACTGCAGTACGAAAGCCGCGCTGGTCGCTTTACACCGTACGCTCCGACGCGAACTGCTGACCGTCTACTCCGCTCCTGGAGTACGAACGACCCTTCTCGTCCCCGGACAAGTCCACACACCGCTATTCTCCTCCCTCCAGCTCCCCCCGAACAAACTACGTGACTTCCTCGCTCCACCCCTCGCACCCCACACCATCGTCAAAGAGATCATCCGTTCCCTAGACGAAAGGGAGAATGGGGAGAGGTGGATGCCGTTCTATGCCAGGTGTGTACCGGCGCTCGAGTGGATGCCGGGCTGGGTGGCGGACGCGTTCCAGGCATGGACGGGGGCGGACGGGGGGATGAAGGCTGCTGCTGAGGCTGAGACTGGGGTTGCGGTCGTGTCGGAGAAGAAAGGGGCGGTGGTCTAAGATTTGGGTTGTATACGGGAGATTGGGCGGCGCTTTGGGGCAGTGAGCGACAGGCTGCGCTCCTGCAGGTACGGTAGCGTACTTGTATGTATGTTACTGTGCGACACAGTTTGAAGAGAGTGATCGGACCACTGGAATGCTTCAAAGGTATCACGTGATGCTGTCTTATCATCAGTGGAAGATCAACATTCCTGAGAGTTCATTCTGGGATAAACAAGTAGTGGATGTCTCATAGAAGCACGCATAGACACGATCAATAAGGGAATCGTGCATGCCAAAGGTGATGTATATGCCGCATTAATTGGGATACTTTGGATGTAGTCACATGAGTTGGCACAAAGGATGTTAGTACAGCATAATTTGAATTTGGGTATATAAGCTCTTTACTTCGTTCCGTGATCCCCGTCCACGATGTTCCCTCGTTGAGCGCAACCCCCCGAAGAAACTTCCAGCAATTCGGCATCACTCCAGAACAGTTGCGCTCTTTGGGCGGCGGTAATAAGGCGGCGCGTTGTCGCGTTCTGTATATGCGTCGACGACCGCACCCCTTTTGTTGATACCTCTCTTCCACCTCTCACTTTGTGCACAGTACCATGAACATGAGCGATATCCCTTCTTTCTACTCAATAGGCGCGTACGACCCATGGACAGGAAGTGGGTACGTCTTCCCTGCCAGTGTATTGTACTCTCGACCCAGGCAAGCTGACTGACCTGCCCTCTCTGCAAGCAAACCCAAATGGCGGACCGAGTGGACCGACAGGACCGACAAATCGACCAGGACGTCGTTCCAGATACCCTGGTCTGGGATGGAGAACGATGATCGGATTATAGAGATCCTATTTGGTATCGAGCCTGGACATGATCGGCTCTTCTCCCCTACACTGGGACTTCAACTCGTCCTGGGTAAGGCTTATCGCATCCCTCCCTCCCTCACTCCAACACTGATCCCGCGCATATATGCAGGTATCCTTCCCAAGGGAGACTATGCGACCCTCGTACCCTCCTTCCGGGCAAACGAGCTGCGCAGTATCGGCTTCCTTCCCTCAAAACACTACGCGAACGAGTTCCTCTCCCTCTCCCCTATGTACTTCCGAGAAAAAGCCGAGCTAGCTGTCGCGCTCAAAGAAGGGAAAGAACGGCGTGCGAACCATCACGGGCAGGCTAATGCCCGAGGTTCGTGGGATACAGAGCCTAACGCTAACGCGCGCAAGCTGGCCGCATTTGAGCATGCGAGGTACTAGCTCCTCCCACGTTGGATGAAAGCGTCTCACTCGGCCTAGAGTGTTCTACACCAGCTACTTCAGAGGCTTCAGACCACATGAACTAGGCATCCCCGCTATGTTCTCCCATACCGAGCCGAAGATTGTCGTCCTCCAATTCAACTTCTTCCAGCCCCGAGTCCTTGCGGAAGATATGGAGGACCTGCTCCTCGACGCCGCGTGGGGCGTGGTCGACTTTCCCAGCAGGTCGATCGACGATATCATCCACTTCTCCGTGAATGGGGCGCTGAACAACCCTGGACGGCCACCGCGCCCTGTGAGGCAACCCCAGGATTGATACGTATTTCCTAGCTGATGGGGTCTTTAGGTGTACGGAAAAGAAGAAGTAGAACTCGCTTATGGCGAAAAGAAAAAGGAGACGATCAGGGTGTCCGCCCCTCAACTGGCCAATCACTTAAGACGGCTGTTGCTCTCGCTCGATCCGAACGCAGACATAGTCTTCCTCACGCACGACGTGTACAACCTCTCGCGCGCTTTCTGCCATCTCGGCCTGCAAGACCTGTACCCTCAAGCAGCGACGACGAAGAACAACTGGAGGCTCTATTACGGGATCCTCAACTCTTCCAATGACTGGGAAGGTATAGGCGCTCTAGTCGGCTATCCGGAACGCGTACCTATACAGCAGAAAGGGAATACAGCTATGAAGCCTGATCCGGGTCGCTCCAGCACCGCGTCCGATGCCTCGCGCGCGTCTAGCAGGTACGACTCCCGCGAACCTAGCACGACGCCATCGTCCCGCTACGGGAGCGCGTCGCCTATGCCGGACTCTCGGATGTCACGGGACACCACTTTGGTCCCCGGCACGCAGAGCAGGGGATCTTCGATCTACTCAGACAGGTACGACGAGCGCTCCAACCGGGAATACTCGCGGGGCGTATCAACGAAGCAAGAGCCATACGAGAACGAGCGAGATCGCTCCCGCTCACAGCTGTTTCGTCCACGTTCCCGTTCGCCGTCTTCTCGTCCCTCGTCTTCTGTCTCTTCGCGGTACACCTCAGCGACTTCTGTCCCACCGGTACAAGGCGAAGAGGAGAAGTTTGCACCGCTTGGGCAGGAACTGTATGCATCCTCTACGCCCTTTCTGAACTTTGCTGAAGAGTCAAATAGGTTCGTCCCGCTGAAGCATGAGCTACCACTCAAGAACCCGATCAAGAACGAAGACGAGAAAAAACCTTTCGTCGGTCAAACCCCGACTGGTGGGTTTGCCGGCGCGCCCAGGCGGACATTCGTCCTGGACACGCAAGTGTTGTATGGTACATCAGCGAGAACGTGGTCGGATCTCCATCCGTTGCACACGGTTGCTGTAGCCATGGGACTGAGGGAGGAGGACCAGGGGATATGTGCTGCTTACGAACTCGTGTATGCTTCACTTCTTTTCCTTCGTTTCGTATTCGTGACGGTATCACAGGGACATCTGGGATATCGCCTCCCGCCTGCTGTCCGGTCCTCCGGTACTCTTCATCAAAGGATTCATCGACGAAGACGTAAAAGTCAAGAAAGCCGAAGAGGAATACTATAAACTGGAAGAACAAGGCCCTCCTCCCGAGGACACTCAGAGCACCTCGCACCAGGGAGGCATGTTTGGCGTTCCGTACAGCAAACCGAAGAGAGATTTCTATGATGTGGTATTTGAGGATGATGATGATGATTATTGACGAGGGTGAAGATCTGTGACTGGTGTATCATAGCGTACATCTATGTACATAGTGTACGTTGATATGAACAAGACCAATCCCAATGCCAGGGAAGAACGTTCTTTGTTGTCAGAATGGGTCCATCATAGTGAGATGATGTGAAAAGTGGGACCGAGAAGACCCATTGGAGTGGAAAGGAGGAATACACATGAATTTCCCGTTCTTCAGGCTCATTCGCATGTATATAGTCCGTGTGCCCAGCTTGGAAAGCGGACAAGGCGCAAAGAGGGCCGATGTACGATCGGCGGTACCGAGTTCGGCCCGAGCTCCGGTGGGTCTTCTTCCCTTCTCTCTTCACTGTCTCTGTACGGAAACGCTAAGAGGACAGCGCTCCCTAGGTTCGCGCCAGACTCCTCTAGACCCTGATTGTCTTGGCATGGGTCTCGTCTTGTTGTGCACTTTATCTTCCTGACCCAAATTAATTAGTCATCATAGTTCAATCCCCAAAAAGCATCTGCCCATCTCCAGCTATTGGAAACTTGCTACACAGGTTGCACCTCAGCAGTCAATGTCACCTTTCAGTTTCTTGCTCATGTCTATCCATGACTCATACAGCCCATCCAAATAGATACTCTGCTATATGCAGACTGCTATTTGTGATCTTTTTGGAGCTCACACAACACCTATTGAGGCAAAAAGGTCAGCATATATGCATTCACACTCCCTTGTTGGCTGCCCTGACATACAGGTCAGTCCCCCGCCCATGCTTGGCTATAATCCCTTCACATCATTCAGTCACTATACACCCAGTGAACTCTATGAGTTAAACAGTCTCCCAAAGCCTAGGCTAACCAATCCATTGCCCATGCCACAGCAGCCTGAGCATGCAGACCAGGAACCTCATGATCACCCCAGAAGTGTGGATGTTTCTAGGATTCGACTGCTGTGGTTAATGCTTATCTAGGCACCACAGTGCCTGATGATGATAACTATAGCATACTGCTCCATTGTCCACCCAGCCCCATACCATTAGTCAGTTTGTCTCCTTTTTCCTACCTCTATGTCCCATCTCTAATTATTGTCATAGTGCATGGCATATGTCATGGTCTGCGCATGTAAGGGGATGACACCAGGCATCCGGACAATATTGTTTGATGTTTCAATCAGAGTCTCTGCCCCTGCTGAACATGCTTCTGAAATGGAGCACAATGCAGATGGCAAAAACATTGTCTCTTCCCAGCATTCTTCACCTGATCATGCATCACCTTTCTGTGCAACTCCACATGACAAATGGTGGGATTCTCAAGCAAGCAAACATCACAACAACACTGACATAGCAGACCAGGCATGGGATATTATTGTAACACATAACCCTTGCACACCACACAAACAGGCATGCTGCTGTTCTGCGAGGACAGGCACTAGACTAACTTCTGTAGACACCATCACAATCCAAAGCACAAGAGGACATCAACAGAATCACTGGTACACCTGTAGATTCCCCAGGGCCTGTTTACTGCCTTCCAGTTTGTCCATTCTTTATTGCATAATTGATGTTCTGGAACTAACATGTTATATTCAAGACTCGCAGTCAAACATCTGTGTTTTCCCCATCTTGCTTGGCTGCATCTTCATCCACATCCAAGCCTGCTCCCTCACTCACTGCCAGTAAACCACAAACTGGTGCTCTCTGTATGGGAAGCAATAATGATAAGGAGAGGTATGCAGTCATCAAGTCCTCTATCTACTGTAACTTATCTACAAAGTCCTAACCCCCCCCTCTGGCCAACCATTAGCATACACTGAAGACCAGAAAGCCAAACAAGTCAAAGAAGACCAACTGGACCTCTACCCATACTGCCTCAAAGTGGGTCACACAATTGCTGGGTGACTATGGTGGTATTGCCTGGTATGTGTGATCTGCATTTCCCCTCCCATCCTTTTCAATCGACTTATCATATCTGCATAGAAAGTTATGAAGACACAAAAGTGGATTGTCATGGGAATACCAGCTCTGGCCGCACTATGACCCAGACCCTCCTGTTGTTCAAGGCTGGCAACCTGTTCTACCCGATTTCAATCAGATGAGAATGCACCCACAGAACACATATTACTGAGATGTCCTTGTGGCCACGTCATTGAATGCTATGCAAGTATGTTCCCTCCCTACTTTCTAGATTGTTCATGTTGGCAAACATGGCATATAACAGAACAATTCATCCCAAGATGCCCCGGATGCACAATCCTGATGTACTGTATCATCCGCTGCCCTGGAGAAGTTGTGGGACTGGTTGATGTGGGATTCTGCTCTTAGACAATACTGAGTGGAGAATATTCCATCAGCTCATGAGGCTCATGCTTCTCAGGCCACCAAGAACCGAGAGGCAAAGTCACAAGCTTGCAGAGCCACCATGAGTGTTCATTCCCTCTCCTGCTCATTTTCTCAGCCCCCCATCCAGAAAGCCACCTGCTAGACACATGTATATTCTCAGTCACAGGACCATATGGGCCCTTGGGCAAGATACCATCCTTCAGTCAGAGCATTGGTGATAGAGCTTACAGCACTCTGACCATATTAGGATGTGTTCATTGTTGCTGTCATACTACCTCCTGGAATGGTTCATCCTTCATGTGTCATAACTCTGTATTCTTTCTGTTTATGCTGGCCATTGAACTAGTTCAATTTGATAGATCCATACAGTGAATTGAATTTGGATGTGATTTTGGTCATATGAATGGTACACTCCTTCCCAGCCCATCACCACCTCTCTGCATTCCTTTGTTAAATACCTCTCACACTACTCCCAATATTGAGACTAGGGTTATTAATATCTCTCCCCCCTACATATGCATGTCAGAAATGATTCATTCAATTGTCACCTAACCATTCTTCACACTGGTGTCATTGTATGCATCATGTAACCCTTTTCTCTCTGCTCAGTACAGACCCTTGCACCAGAGTGACCGAACTTCTCTCCATGATTCCAGGATCACACCCTCATTGAACTGAATATCTTGTCTGGGCCAAATGGCAGGCAGATATCTTGCTGTACACACTGAATTGTCAACCGTTACACCACTGCACCACAGAAGAAAGTACTGTTCAGGTGCGCATGGACCATTGATAACTATACCTTCAAACTGATAATCCAGTTTGAAACAACACAATTCTTTGTACATGCCCATCATAGCCAGTTTACTGAAGTTGAATGTAGCTGCAGGTTCTGTCCCTTTAGCAGGTATCAATATCAAGTAAATCAATCTCAACTTGTCACAACAAAATACACTTGCAGAGAGCAGGCTTGTCATTTGTTCTTCTGGATGCGTCACAGTTGCCCATAAGTGAAACTCTTCTACTTTGAGAGGAATGTTGTTGAGAACTATGGTAGCATTAGACATCAATGTAGTCAGGCGCAATATCCACAAGTTACTGCACACTTCTTCTTTGGAGAGCACTTTACACCTCCGTGTGACTGCCTCTTCACTCAAGCAGCCCATGAAATGAAGTGTGTGTATCAAGATTCTTCCATGGAGCAGTCACCACAAATTTGTTGACAACTCCCACAAGTCCACTGTCAGACATGACAAGCAGGTTAACCCATCAATACCTTCCAGAAGCGCATTCATTGTGGATCAGTGCCATTCTTTCACACAATGAGTGATCGACAACTCTTTGAGCAGTGTGTCTACATGTTGCAGAAACTTCATCATTCCCTCCTCCATGTTGTGCATCAATGATGCAGTATTTCTTTTGCAGCAATCAAGATCGAGATATAGAGAGAAAAGCAAGTCATGGGTAAAGCACAGTATGAGACCTGGCATCCCAGATTGATTGGTGATAAGATATAATGCATGCAGATTTGGGAAGAAGAACTTGGTGTCCTTGGGTCCTCTAGTGGCAACCTTCATAAGCCAACTTGTCATATTGACATTCTCAAAGTCCTTCAATGTGGGCACATTCAGCACAATATTTCTGATGTTCTCATGGTATAATGTGGATTGATTACCAAACTATAGGCATTTTTATCTGTCAGTGATGCATACATGCACCCACCTTTGTTTGTGCACTCACCAGAGTCAAAGATTCCTCTGTGGCAATTAAGTCCATCGGCAGCAGGTACTGCGCTGTTCCCAGAGTTTTCCATCTCAAGGCTATCAGATGCAGAAAGGAAGAGTTTGTCAGACCCCATGAGATCCAATCGTCCATGTCAAGCTCAGACAATACAGTGTAGGATATCCCTGTGGTTGACAATGTGGTTCATGTTTTGCGGTATGCATTAAAGATGTACACATGTCTAAAGATGTATGCATGTGACACAGATGCATCGCAACTCTTGATCTTGAACAATCACAAAACCAAGTGCATACAATCAACTATTTCCACATTCTTCATCCTCAATTTATGGCAGCAGTATGCTACTTGCTTTGTACCAGAAAGAACAGTAGCTGATATGGATTGTTTCAGCACATCCAAATTGAAATTGGTGCTGTTCTTCCACTCACTCTTATGTTGAAGGCACTTTGCACTCATGCTGGGAAGAATGCCGTATGTTCTCACCTTCCATCCTTTCTCTTAAGTAGACTCAGCCTTTCTTTGGGCAGATGGTTGGTATTTCATGTCATAGTGCTGGTCTGCAATTTACAGTTGCAGTGGAGGGGTGGAGACTCTGTCAGTGCCTCCACCATTTCATTCCCATGCTCCCTGCTCAACTCATGCAAGCAATGCATGGGTTTACAATGATTTGTTTAACCACAGTGTTGGAAGGATTGATTGAGGATGACTGCAAACCTATCTTTGCAGTGCAGCTCAGCATCCTCTTGACTGCTCTTGATGTCTTTGGCAGTGGAGGCCTTCATGTTCAGTCTTGGGGTACTCAGACTGCTGCCTTAATTGAGTGGTCTGGCATCGGTCATTGTTTCCTGATAACTCTGTAAGCAGATCACACACTCCCTTAACCCCATATTTATTAGTGACATAGTCATGAAGTGGACAGTGAGGACTGTTGCTCCACCCAAGCTGCCCTGTCAACATATGAGTGGCACAGCAATGCCCATGTGCTGTATGATGAGTACCCAGAGTCCATGGCACTCTGTGGCCTCTCGAAATCCTTTTTCTCATGCACTCAGCACTCTTTTGTCAGAATCATGTGTACAGTGATGCCGGGTAAACACTTTGTGGATCTCCTGCATAAAATCAGTGGCTCCAGTGATCCCGATTACATCTACATTAGCTTCAGCACTGCCCCCCCAATGGAAGACGGTCGTTCTTTGGCATGCATATCTTTCAAATGGGAATGCTCTATGGGATTCTCCAAGAGCTCAGTATGTCTCTTGTTTGCTGTGCCTCTTCACCCTGCCCTGTTCTAGGTCCACTACTCATCAAGTGACACCAACCCCTCTGTTGTCACATTTTTGGAGATTGATACCCTGGAGGAAGACATGATGAAGTTCAAGTACTTACTTTCATTACTTCTGCTGTCTGCTGTTGTATTAATCATGTGCATAGATATTGTGCATCAGCTATCCTGGCAATGAATCTGGCTGCTTCAATGGCCCAGTCAGTAAGTATTAGCATCAACAAGCAAGGGGTCCTTTGCCTTCAATTTCAAGTATCTTACAATTGGGAAGCCATCCATGATAGTGAAGGTATTTGCAACATAGTGGACTGACCAGATGATAGCTTTATTGAGTTCAAGGCAAGTGTTTGATCTGCACATACACCTTGTTTTGTCACTAAGCTACCCCTGATCTTTCCAGTGTTTGACAGCTTTCATGCCCCATTAAGCTCTGTCCATAGCTCAGAAAATGGTTTCCATGCACATCAATTAGCTATGAATAAGTTGCAATAGTTCTGTATCAGCTACTGTTGGAAGATAGTGTATCATTCCTATGCACATTATTACTGCCCTGTCAAGATATGAAACACTGGGACCCCAGGCCTTTCTTATAGAAAGAATGTAACGAGGGAGGCCAGCAAGGCAGTCCGCTCCAGGGGCAGGGTGCTAGGGTGGCACTTCCCCCTGTAAAACTTTTCACTGCTGCTCTTTGGGCTGTTCATTGTTCTATATGGTTTTGTTTGTCCTTGCTTTGCTGTTGTTTTCTGGGTGTTGTGGATGGACTGCATGTCTGACCCAGCCCATGTTTCCCTTCTGGTGCCTGATATGGATGCTCCAGACAGACCTTTGCCCCATAACAAGAGGAGAAAGCACAAGAGTGATGCAATGAAATTGTGCAGCTATATGGGTTGGCTTGAGAGGTGCCAGACCAGGGGCTTGGGGGATAATGGTTTGTCTTGCTATACTTTGGGTTGCATCTCCTGTATACTCACATGACAGATAGATGTTCAACTTATTCCCTCCTACCCAGACCTGTTCATCAGATGTCCTTCCAGCAATGCAGCCATCTTGGATTCTCTCACGGCTGCCTTCTTGCACAACCCCCTTCCTACACCCATTCCCTGTGCTCCTGAGACTGGTGATTGGGTGTACAGGGTCAATCCAGCCCAGCCTCTACCCAAGGGAGTGACACTAGATTGTCCTCTCTTTTGAGTTCATGATGGTGTTCCATCTCAGCATCTGGACACCTTGCTCAACCTCACCAAAGACTTCTACTTGAAACTTCCCAAGTCTTACCTAAGACAGGAGGAAGAGTTCAGTCACTCATCAGTACCTGGACTCCACTTGGGTGTTTGGAGAAGATCCAGCCCAGTGCCTGCCTTTAGCAGAGATTTGGTTAACCAGAATCCTTTGGTGAAGAGGTGGATGGATGTCCTTTTGGAGGTTATGGACATGGTGGTGGGCAAAAGGGCTATGAGGTTGTTGCATAGTCATCAACCTGAGGTATATGAGGAGAGAAAGAGGTTTGTCCTTTGACATGCTTTAGATGGGTTACTCCTAACACTTTAGCAGGATCCTGGACTGGACCTATTCTCACCCAGCATTGGCTAATACTTTGGCTGATAGACCTCAGCTTTGACAATGTGCCTGGCACATGCTGGCCTTCAGAGAGGGCCATGCCCCTGTGCCCCATATTGATTCAAATGATGATGGCAATCAGTACAGTATCCTGTTTGTCCTCGGCAACTTCACCACTGCCTATTTGGTCCTCCCTCAGCTAGGGATTCAGATCCCACTTTGTCCAGGCCAGTTGCTGTTTATCAACACCAGGCACTTGGCACATCACACCACATACTTTAGGGGAAGTAGGTATGTGTTTTCTGGCCTTATGGATGCCAATCTTTGCAAAGATTATAGAAAGACAGTAGCTTAGTACAGTGACTAGGTGTTATGGTCCTCTTTGATGATACATGCTACCTATTTTTCCATCCCCTCCCTAAGTATAGACTTTCACATTTTTTGGTCAGTTCTCAGTGATTGACTTGTGATTGCCATGGTGCTAACTTTGGTATGGTTGATAGTCAACATGGTTTTGCATCTCATTGGATGTCTGAAGGTGTCACACATAATTGGTTATTTGGGAGGGTAACATGTGATACTTTGGCATGTCTTGCCTATTGTGGGGGGGTGTTAAAGGTCCATACCTTTCAGCCTGTGAGGCTTCTTGGAGAATTCTTGGCATTCCTATATCAAAACAAATCCCTGGCATCACACAACTCTCTGTACATCTAGAAGGAGAAACCTATGGCCAATTATATTGACACCATGGTGGTCAGTCAACAGCCTCAACACTGCTTCAATACTTTGCACGTCCATGCCATCCAGCCCTACTCCCTTTGCTATATGCAGAATACTTTTTGAGATATATCTTGGATGCATGGAAAGGAGACCTCCCTCCTGGTGCATTCCTTGAAGAAGTGCAGCCAGGAATGCCACAGAAAGTGATCAAATGAAGAACCACAGAACACCATGCCTGTTTGCAAAGCATCTCACTATCTTCAGGGGATGTCTTCTACCTTTGGTGTTTACTCCAACACAAGGCTGCAAAAAGCCATGAAGGGCTATACTGGGTGAATGGTGTTTGATATCCTTCATACATGGAGGCAGCACATGCCCAAGGCCTCTTTGATAATGATAATGAAGGATACTATGCTTTGCAAGAGGCTGTTGCAGATCTTTGTACTCCAGCACAACTACACTTTCTCTTTGCATGTGTGGTTCTGGAAGGGTATCCTGCTCCACCCTTATGGGATACATTTTGAGTGGATCTCTCAGCTGATTTTCTTCAGCACCTCCCACAACCTGTCACAGCATGTAACCAGGCTCTTCTTTCTATTGGAGATATTCTTGCTGATGTGGGAAAGGATCTATCATATTATGGGCTCCTGCAGCCTGCAAGGCACTCAGTGGAGCTCACCCAAGAACTTGCTGCATTTGCAGGTCAGGAGCTGCAGTTGGCTGAGGCTGCTCGCATTGGCTATGCATGGCTGACAGAAGAACAATGTGTGGTATATGATGAACTTCATGCATCTCTACTCACAGCATGACATTGAGACCATGCATTTGGCCCCTACTTTCTTGAAGGCAAACCAGGATGAGGCAAGACATTTTTGGTGGATACACTCTTGGCCTGGCTCAGGAGCAATGGACACATTGTTTTGGTGGTTGCATCAACAGGTATTGCAGCTACTATTTATGAGCATGGCCAGACAGTGCATTCTCTCTTCTGCATTCCAGTGAAAGACATTTGTGTCTCTCTTCATTCACAATTGCAGTGTTCTCATCTTTACTACTAGGACCACATTGGTATTCTCTCTGAAATCCAAATACCCTCTGGACAGGCAGATCTTATTCATGCTGCCAGCTTAATTGTTTTTGATGAGATGCCAGGTGCCAACAAAACAACAGTGGAAGCTATTGACATGGTTTGTCATCATATTACAAGCTGTGATGTCCCTTTTGGTGGTCTTCCATTTCTTGGCCTTGGAGACTTCCATCAGCTAGCACCAGTGGTCAAGGGGACAGGTGAAACAGCAGCCCTACAAGCCTCTATTCTCTCCAGCCCACTCTGGCCTATGTTTAAGATTTGCCACCTCCATGCACTAGTGCACAATAGAGATGACCCAGAATTTTCAGCCTTTGTGGATTATATTGGAGAAGACACCTCTGGAGAATGAGTCAGGCTCCCTCTACTTCAACCAGTATCTAACCTTGACATGGTCCTTGACTTTTTGTATCCACCACACATTCTGCAAGACCCTGTCCAGTGTTTAACTCAAGCATTTCTCAGCCCCCATAATGCAATGGTGGATACATTCAATGCACAGACATTGGAGTTGCTGCAATCAGATGAAGGTGTGTCTTCTGACTCAAAGCAAAAAAAAAAGAACACTCACAACCTTTGCAGTAGTTTACACTAGCCTTGACTCGATCAAAGATGGAGAAGCCCTGGATCTGGATAATGCAGAATGAATGCCTGAATACTTAAACATGCTCACCATGCCAGGGATTCCTCCACATGCCCTCACATTCAAAGTGGGGGCAATTTGCCTGCTCATGAGGAACCTGTCAATGGCAAAGGGCTTGGTCAAGAATGCCAGAGTAGTTCTTGAAAAACTCAATCAATGCTTTGTTCAGGTACAACTGCTAGCACCTAATGGTGAGCTGAGCAGAGTGCTCTTCTTTATTCCCTGCATCTGTTTTGCATTTCAACCACAACATTCAAGCTGGACAGTGATTTGCACACAACTGCCACTTTGTCTTGCTTATGCAACCACTTTTCATAGCTGTCAAGGGCTCACCCTTGATAAGACAGTACTAGACTGTCACACTGATGTCTTCTCTCATGGCCAGCTATATACTGCATTGACCTGTGTGTGTACATGAGCTGATAGCCTAATTTTTGTCCCCCAAAACTGGGACTTCACAGTTGCAAACATTCAGAGCAGTCAACTCATGTTGCCCTTTGTACCTATATAGCATATGGAATTCAGCTGCACACACATGTTCATTCACTGCCTTGCTCGTGCACAGTGCCCTCTAAATTAGGGTCCTTGTTATATCTTATTATTAGTCTTGTGACACATTGTACATCCACTACTTTCTTCCCTTTTTCACTGCATTGTTATGTCAATTGTTGCAAAACAAATAATTGACTTTGAGAAACCCATCAGCGTTGCTCTGGTACATTGTATATGATGTAAAACATCATTAATCAGCCTGCCCCCACAAATTGAAATGTGTATGGCCATGGCTCTAGCCTATTTGCAAGACTGGGGAAGCATTGTGGTTGGTTATCCACTCCCCCATCAAGAGCTTGACTGATTTTGGATCAGAATGCTGCATACCATTGTCTGGACGGTCTTGGGTCTACTCTTCTCTCCCATCTGTGATCCAGTTTGGTGGAGTGGCTGGAGTATCATGTGGGATTCCAGAGCAGGCATGCATGTAGTCAGCCCAGCTCATCAGATTTGGTCCCCCTTGCAGTGGATATTGCATATATTGACACGGACTTGTGCTGAAAGTACAACCTATCTCGGAGCTCAGCAGCAGACTTTTGTGTCTTGCACTGAACCTCTGGTGAAGATTACCATGTTGCCAATATGTGTTTCCCAGGCTTTCTATGGACATATTCCTCATTCATGGGTGGAGCTCATGGACAAATCCAACCTCTACCATGCTCAGCAATCTATCTATTTGGACACATTGCTACTGGCAGGCATCACAGATATGTGTGAATCCCTCACACATTGGTCTCAGCTTGAGAATTATATGGAGCACTTGCCTGCTGTGCATCATCATCACTTGCATAGTGCACAATGGTATCTTGCTGCAGTTACTTACACTTGGGTATGTGCTGCATTTATGTTCAACTTTTATCAATTATCTGTTGATTTGTGACATAGTGCAACTTTCTTGTCATGCATGTCATATCAGATACTAAACCTTCCATCAATCATCAACAATTGCTAATGAAATTCCTGGCATATTCATCCAAATGGCACAGTTGTTGGCCCATTCCTGTGACAGCCCAGCTGTCTTGCTTTTTTGATGGACTTCACAGCCTTCAAGCTCAACTCCATCATTTCCCTCTCTCAGCCACATCTGCTGCATGGCTCCATTTATGCACTTGCATGCCAATACTTCCCATCAAACCTGAGAAAGAGTGCTTATGCACCTGGTTGTGCCTTCATTGGGATTTGTTGGTAAGTGGGAACAAGCACTGTAACTGTGTCTGCATTCATCTTCCTGCATAGGGCCCATTTGCATCCAGACATCGCTTCACTTCGGAAAGCAATATCCCTTGCCAGATGCTGCCATGGATTCATATGGTTTTGATGCACTCCATCAGTGCAGTGATTGAGCATGATATTGGCATAGAGCACCAAGTAGCTCTGATACCAACATCAATGTGGGAATGGTCAGAGAGGGTGATGAAACAACATGGACTGGACACTAGTTTGCTTCACACAGTCAGGTCCACAAATATCTTTGCTCCCCCATGGATGCTGCTGCAGATACTACCAAGAGTCTCACCAACTGATAAGCACCAACACCATGATGTTTGCCCCTTCTGGATATTACATGTATCCACTCCAGACCTCAACCAAAAGTCCACCAAACATTCAATTCTTTGGAGGGGTCATCCTGTCCCAAGATCTTCAATTGTGTCTCCTTATGCACATCCCGATCATCACTGCTCAGTTTCAATGAAAATCCCTTCTCGTCTTCCTCAGTTATTAGATGACTCCATTCCCAAACCTATTGTGGAGAGCAATGATTGTCTGTCCACTGCAATACTCACATTGACACCCCCAACATGTCTTGCATCTCAGGCACTGTTGGGTGAGGATGAAGAGGTTAACAGGCAAGACCTACCCCAGGGAAGACTTCATGAGACTATGACAGAAGATCTTCTTACATGTACTGTCCGGGTCTGGTCAAACACCAAAAAAAGTGCTGTGGGAAAGTGGAATCTGGCGCCTGTCCAACTTAATGCTGCCAAAGTTGCTCATGTGCAAGATATCTGATCTGTTACCTGTTTCATCCTTAGGGGATCTGGAACTGTTCTGCCTGCTGATGTTTACATATGCACTGGCATGCTCCACAAAGCAAAGAGTCTTTTCATATTGCTGTACAGGTTAGCTTTGGCAGGGCAATGTGCAAGGCTTGTTGCTCCTGTGCTCAGGATCTGATGGAGACAAAATTGGGTGGCAAAGCCTGTATATCATTCATACAAAGCAAGTTGTCAACTGTCAACTAGCAAACAACAGTGTACTTATAGTACTGCACAATATACGGCTGGTGAGCACATAATATCCCGCTCAATTGGGCCACCAACCTTGACACATTATTGGAATATACAGTGTCTCATCATATTTATTATGGTTATTCAGCGCAAAGTTATGACAGTTGACTTTCTGTCCTTGGATATTTGGTGGTCCTCCATGACATGAATGACATTGACAATCCCTTCCACTGCTCTGACCAAAACATGCCAGTGATAGTAAGGCATGTTTACCTGGATAACAGCACATTTATCACATACAAATGCCATGTGTCAGCACATCCTGCTCATATTAGAACCATGTAAATAACACTGGTTCCTCTTCACCAATTGAGGCTGAACCTGGACCTCAAGGGTAGTACTGGATCACATGTTTGGCAGCAGCCTGCAACAAACATGCACATTTTACCTCCGTGTACTCCATGGAAGTATGCCCCTATTTGTAACAGAGATGCCAACCTACCATTCTAATAGCATCCACCACTTGCTTGACTGGTTTCATCAGTGTCCATGCATCTTTTAAACCTGTTGTCTGGACACCATCAAACACATAGTGATAACAGTGTAGACCACATATGGCCTCATGCCACAAAGCTCTGGAAAACAGATGTTGATGAAGATCACTGTGGTTCTTCCCCAACCAGTGAAGACTCCAGCATGTATGGCATGCAGGGCTCTTTGAAAGGCACAACCTCTGACATGGCTGTTGAACCCAATAATGGCTCACTGAAAGCAATGTGGGCCAGTGTGTCTTACAAAAAGTCCATTGAAATGGAGGATATCTGCAAGTATGCCAAGCCTATGCCAGAGGCAGCAAAGTGGAAATGGCATCCTTTCCTTGAGTGTGTCCATTGTCTGATTGCTGCCATAAGGACCTTTGGTGAGGATGCCATCCTATGCACCTTGACCAACACCATGTTTAATCTCTGTATGGGAACTGGCCCCTCCACCTGGACAGTCACGCAGCACTCAAATGTGAAAAAGTCAATTGGTCCTGCACATTTGCACAATTGATGGCTATCACCAACACTGTAGGCACCTGGTCCCACACAAATAACCAATTGCAGCACACCATTCCATTCGGGGTGGTGCCTCAGTGCCTTGTTCAGAGCCGGTATCCAGGAAAATGGAGAACTTTGCACAGGACCCTCATCACAGTATTGCTTCCGGTGATGTGGTAGCCACCAACCTCCTATGGAACATACACCTCACACCTGAATTGGGTATATATGCTACTCATATCCAGGATAATCAAAGGATTCATTTGCATTCTACAGCATTGGTGAGTGATTTTGTTTGGTATGCAAGTGACACAAGATCTGATATGCTGTTCATTAGCAGAAGTTCTCCAAGGCCAAGTTTTGGTTCATGCACAATATGCTGGTCATTGTGAACTATAGTTGTGGTTGTCTGGACATTTATCCAAACTTTGACGCAGTCCTTGATGAGCCTGTTCTCACTGGTCTGTGTCCTGGCCAAATATCACTCAATGACATCTTCTACAAAGCCAAGTTGGTGCTCTCAGAAAGGGGACCCGTGGTGGCCTTGAGGTTTGATGACTGGATATCACTGTATACAGTCCAAAGGGTCGAGAATCAGTTGAACCTCACCCACTATGGGACATTGGACTTTTGTCATGTTCCAGACAACAACAACTATCTGGTAGGAATTACAAACTATATCACATGTTTTGACATTTCTGACAGAGGCAATGAGATTCTTTTTGTTGATCACACACTTGAACTGAATGGCCTGTTGTCAATCTGATCAGCATGCCTTCCATCATGACACAAAGGGCAATCCCCATGCAGTATGACCCATCTCAACACTGCTGTCTTGGTCCAAGACAGCAGGGGTATGATGCTGCAACATGTGGATTTCATCAAGAGATATGGCAATAATATTTGGGTGGGGAAGACAAACTCTTTTCTCTGGATGCAAGTGTTAGCTCCAACAAAACCAATGACACAACATGAAGGAACTCTGCCTGCGATTGATGTTCACCCAATCTGCTACTCCAAGTCCCAAATTGATGATATGGTCGAAAACACAAACTGGGTGAATATCCCATGACTCTTGATCACAGGGTGGTGTGTTAATAGCATAAATAGATAACAGAATGGAACATCAAGCACCCAACCCCCAAAGTGACAGCTAAAGATGAGATTGTCTCTCTTCTGATAGACCCCAAGGCAGTCAATGATTATGTGACAGGCACTGCACTGCATTGTTATGTTCTAGATCATTCTGTGGTTCCCTTTGGCAATAAGTGGTGCTTGCATTATGGCTTTGCTCTGAATGCAGAGGTCAAGCTGGCAATGGTCTATGAAGATGTGGATGTACTCTGATCCATTTTGAGGGTCAGCAGTGACAATGACGGCTATTTCATATGGTTGGACCATGCCCTGAATCAAGATGAGCCTGATGTGAGGGATCAACTGGTCATGTCATGCTGGAATTACCTATCCTGTGAAGATTGTGTAGATGACAACGCGCCACACTGCCTGGATAACATGTGGAGGGGGTTGGACATGGATGCTTTCATGGCCAAATACATTGCCAAAATAGAGCGTCAATCTCTTTGGATGGCCTTGACTCCAGGAAGGAGTACAGGTTCATTGAGACACCACTTGTTGACATATGGAATCGCTTTGGTTTTGCACCACACCCTGACAGTGGATGTAATCATATTATCTAAGGCAGTCCTACAAGATATGCCTGGTTATTAACACCAGATGACCTCCCTGTACCACAGTTACCAGTAGTAGTCTGCTAGCCCTAGTCAAATGCCTATGGATATGGAGTCCCTTTATATGTTTCGCCTTTGTTTGCCTTTTGACCACCTGAATGGGCACCCACTGTCTAATGCATCTGTCCAATGTGGGTCTGCCTGTTGGGAAGGACCTCCAGGTGAGTAGTTGCTCCTCATGTTAGCAGGTGCCGAGGAACCTCCTGTGTGTTGAAGTGTGGCTATGGCACCTCTGGGATTGGTGACAGGTTCTCTTTTGGCTTGTCCTGTGCTGCCCTCTGTCCAGGAACCATGGCAGCCAGTTGCCTGAGCCACCTGTTGCTCATATGCCCTGCTCCCTGGCCAATATGGGTTGGCTTCCCATTGGTGTATCTGACTGGCAGTCCAACGTGTCACTTCCCTTAGTTGAAACCAAGTAGCACCCAGAGCCCAATGCCACACTTTGAAAGTGAGGCAGATGTTCTTTTGTTCCAGCATTTCCTGCAAACAAAAGAGGAAGAGACAACATCAAAAGCATAGGTTGATGCCCATTTCAGCAGTCCCAAAGAAGTTCTTGGCCTGGAAATGGGCATGGAAATCATCATCACCACCCTCATCTGGGATGGTGCTGATGAAAGCATCCATGCAGAAGTTGTCTATCGAGTTGATCACAATTGTGAGATTGTTTAGTTGACCAATTCAGGCTGGGTCGATGACAATCCAGGAAAGACTGCAGCTGATAAGCCACAGGTCAAGGAGAACTTAAGGGGCACACGTACTAAGTTGTTAGGGCAACACAGGCTGACTAAGTCTGCTCACCTAAGAGTGCCAAGAGTCTAAGCAGGCAACAAGGAAGTGGAGTACACCTGATGACTAAGACCTATCTATAGTATAGGTACCTGTGGATGTTCCTAAGAGACCAAGTCTGAAGAGACAGTCCCCAGGCAGAGTAGGCCTTATATTTATACCTCTGTGGTGGAACCTGCTAGAACATCTTGCTTACTCAGCCTAGTCAGGTGATCAGGTCATATGACCAAGGATGAGGTCATATGAGGTTATGCACAGCCATGTACAGCAGGTCACCTGACCATCCAATCCTTCCAGCAGGTTCCAGCACATGCCAAGGTATACCAGCTACTTCC